>NC_135232.1:4696666-4879166 GCF_051348905.1 Ranitomeya variabilis | reverse complement strand
GGGAGATGACACACAGGTATATACTATATACAGGAGGAGATGACACACAGATATATACTATATACAGGAGAGATGACACACAGGTATATACTATATAGAGGAGGAGATGACATACAGGTACATACTACATACAGGAGGAGATGACACACAGGTATATACTATATACAGGAGCAGATTACCTACAGGTATATAGTATATACAGGAGGAGATGACACAGGTATATGCTATGTATAGGAGGAGATGACATACAGGTATATACTATATACAGGAGATGACACACAGATATATACTATATATAGGTGAGATGACACACAGGTATATACTATATACAGGAGATTACATACAGGTATATCTAATATATAAAGCTGAATGTGTGTATGTATGTATGTGTGTATGTCCGGGATTGGCATCTGTACCGTCGCAGCTACAGCCACAAAATTTTGCACAGTCACACGTCTGGACCCCGAGAGCGTCATAGGCTATGTTGTGAGGTGAAATTTTAACCCCGCGCGTTCCAATTCACCAAACAATTTTGCTCCTATCTACATAATGGGGAAAAAGTGAAGGGAAAAGTGTTGGAGGAAAATTGACAGCTGCCAGATGTGAACAATGAGGACTTAAAGAATGAGAGCGATGGCGACAAAGAGTATATACCGTACAGTTGCTAAGGTGGGGCCCCGACATGGGATACTCACCACACACGGGGATATGAACACAAACACAAAATGCGCCACACACTACCACGTGCTTGAACACATATACCACCCTCAGCACACATTTCACCACACACACACACCAACCTCGCCACATAAAAGTCGAAACACAAAAGTCACCACTCAAAACTCGCTACATGCAAAACTCGCCATATGCAAAACTAGGCTCACGCAAAACTCGCCACACGTGCAAAACTCACCTCATGGAAAACTCACCTCATGCAAAACTTGCACACACAGAAAAATTGCCACATGTACAAAAGTTGCACCACATGCAAAAGTTGCCTCACACAAAACTTGCACATACTCAAAATGCACCACACATAAAACTCGCCACGCGCAAAACTCGCCATGCACAAATCTTGCTGCACACAACTTGCTACACTAACCTGTCACATGCAACTCAACACACAAAATGTTGCTACACGCATGTCGCCACACAAAACTCATCTCACAAAAGTCGCTACATGCATGTCGCCACACGCAACTCAACACACACAACTTGACACATAAAACTCGCCCTAAAACACACACAAGTCTGGTATTGTCCTTCAAAAATAAAAATCTGATTAATAAGCAAACTACAAGAAGCAACAAATGTACCATATAGGAAATACGGCAGCTGTCAGTCACATGACCTGTCTATTATGTGTATGTGTGAGCTAATATATACTGCCAGGGGGGAGGGCTTCCTGTTGGCTGGGGATTTATCAGGCTGCCAATAGCAACCAATCACAGCTCAGCTTCTATTTTGCTACAGTTAATTAACCTGAGCTCTGATTGGTTAATATAGGCAACAAAGACATTCTCAGTATAACAAAGCTAATATATGTTGTGAAATGCTTCTATTTGCTTAGTTTTTGCCTTTTAATAATTACATTTCTATCTATTTGTTTTGTGGTTTTTGTGTGCAGAATAAATTTTTGTTAACACATTCTATTTTGCTAACAGCAGTCATTAACCCGGGCGAAGCCGGGTAGTACAGCTAGTATATATATATATATAGTGTCCTCAGTGATAGATATGACAGCTGTGGTCAGTGGGGTCCTGTGTGCAGTGATGTCACTATGTGTATATATATATATATATATATAGTGTCCTCAGTGATAGATATGACAGCTGTGATCAGTGAGGTCCTGTGTGCAGTGATGTCACTATGTGTGTATATATATATATATATAGTGTCCTCAGTGATAGATATGACGGCTGTGGTCAGTGGGGTCCTGTGTGCAGTGATGTCACTATGTGTATATATATATATATAGTGTCCTCAGTGATAGATATGACGGCTGTGGTCAGTGGGGTCCTGTGTGCAGTGATGTCACTATGTGTATATATATATATATATATATATATATATATATATATATATATATATAGTGTCCTCAGTGATAGATATGACAGCTGTGGTCAGTGGGGTCCTGTGTGCAGTGATGTCACTATGTGTATATATATATATATATATAGTGTCCTCAGTGATAGATATGACAGCTGTGATCAGTGAGGTCCTGTGTGCAGTGATGTCACTATGTGTATATATATATATATATAGTGTCCTCAGTGATAGATATGACGGCTGTGGTCAGTGGGGTCCTGTGTGCAGTGATGTCACTATGTGTATATATATATATATATATATAGTGTCCTCAGTGATAGATATGACAGCTGTGATCAGTGAGGTCCTGTGTGCAGTGATGTCACTATGTGTATATATATATATATATAGTGTCCTCAGTGATAGATATGACGGCTGTGGTCAGTGGGGTCCTGTGTGCAGTGATGTCACTATGTGTATATATATATATATATATATATATATATATATATATATATATATATAGTGTCCTCAGTGATAGATATGACAGCTGTGATCAGTGAGGTCCTGTGTGCAGTGATGTCACTATGTGTATATATATATATATATATAGTGTCCTCAGTGATAGATATGACAGCTGTGATCAGTGAGGTCCTGTGTGCAGTGATGTCACTATGTGTATATATATATATATATAGTGTCCTCAGTGATAGATATGACGGCTGTGGTCAGTGGGGTCCTGTGTGCAGTGATGTCACTATGTGTATATATATATATATATATATAGTGTCCTCAGTGATAGATATGACAGCTGTGATCAGTGAGGTCCTGTGTGCAGTGATGTCACTATGTGTGTATATATATATATATATAGTGTCCTCAGTGATAGATATGACGGCTGTGGTCAGTGGGGTCCTGTGTGCAGTGATGTCACTATGTGTATATATATATATATATATTAGTGTCCTCAGCAGATATCATGGTCGCGGTCAGTGATGTCACTATGTGTATATACTGTATATATATATATATACATGATTCCATTCCCTACGATTTAGATTATGGAGCGATAAAGTTGAACGTCCGATCTCCAGGAAGGATGAAGGAGCAGGTCGGTCGTATCTATCTCCCGTTTCTTGTTATTGGTCACGATCTGCAGCCGCCCGGTCGTCTTCCTCCTCCATTTGCTGCTCCTCACCCTCAGTTTTTGGGAAGGGACATTATGGGACCGCGCCATTATCTGTTATCGTCCCATCTTCTCTTGACGTCTGCTCCTTTCCACATTTGTAGGATCGAGCGTCGTCTGTCTGTAAATATTTCGGAATCCTTCCAGCACAATGTTTTCAAGGCCCATCTAATAGCTGGGATCTCTCCGGTGACAGATGGCAACACATGGATGATGGCATCGCTGGGTGTCACCAGAGACCTGACCCAGCACCTACACAGTCTATAGGGTCCGACGTCCTGCCCTCTCCATGGAGCCGATGAGCGCATGCCTCCCTCCAGATTCCAGTAACAACATATAGAGCTTAGAGATCTGTTTTTAGGCTATTACGAAGCTACAGATAACGTTACAGGGCGCAGCTCCCAGCTGTTGTACCAGCTGAGTTCCTGCAGGGGGAGTCGTGCCCCTCTCCATGGACCTTCTCTCTCCCTGGGCTTGTGGTATGACATCTGGATGAGAGGTGAGGGATTGGGGGTTGTGGAGTAGGAGGAGAGTTGTCTTATGCTCTGGGATAGCTGTGTTCTGTAGTCCTGTCTGGCCAGGGGAAGCCCAGGCTGACGCTACCCTTTGGGTGTGAAGGTTATGGCCCATGTACATACGTGAGTGGGAGACGTGTGTTCTCCTGAAAAAGAGACGACCTGGTCCCTGATCCTATGATTCCCATGTTGGAGTGCCACCCTGCTCTGAGACTGGCCACTCTGGCTACCCTTCTCTTCTTTTTTTTCCTCTCCTTTTTTATACGGTCCACATATCAGAACTCCTCAAAGAACCACACATTGACGTTGGCTGTGGTTCTACCGGAGACCAACCTGCGTTATGCCTGGTCATGGCCCCGAGTGTCTCCTGCGCTGCGCATGGCGGTGGAACAAGCCCAGAATGAACTTCAGCTGCTGCCCGGGTACAACATCAAAACCGTGTTTGCCAACTCTGAACTGGACGGGGCCTGCTCGGAATATGTGGCTCCTCTGAAGGCTGTTGACCTGAAGCTCTACCACAACCCAGATGTGCTGTTTGGTCCAGGATGCGTATACCCGGCCGCCTCTGTTGCCCGCTTTGCTGCTCACTGGCGCCTCCCCCTGATAACTTCGGGGGCTTTAGCCTATGGATTTAAATCAGATGATAATTACTACAACACGACGGTGAGGACTGGGCCGACGGCGAACAAACTCGGAGAGTTTGTCTCCCATCTACACGACCATTTCAACTGGAGCTCCCGAGCTGCCCTTGTTTACCATGATGTAAAGAAGGATGACCGGCCACATTACTTCATCATCGAGGGGGTCTTCTTGGCTTTGGACAAGGAGTTTAACAATCTAACCGTGCGATACCAGATGTATCCGGAGGACGATGACGTGACCAGTGTCATACAGTTTATTCAGAGTAATGGTCGCGGTAAGTTCTCTCTCAGGTGACGTCGTGAGCTACAGCTTTATCTCAGTGTTGAAAAGATTATAACTAGTGGTCATGGAAATGTGTGGTTTACACTGAAAACCGTGCATGGTCAATGGCAGGTCATGCTACTTCTCATTGAGTGTAGACTCTTGTGGTCATGATGACTTCTTCTGTATCTATAGAGTGTAAGCTCCTGTGCTCAGGACTCCTCCTCCTCCTGTATCTATAGAGTGTAAGCTCCTGTGCTCAAGACTCTTCCTCCTCCTGTATCTATAGAGTGTAAGCTCCTGTGCTCAGGACTCCTCCTGTATCTATAGAGTGTAAGCTCCTGTGGTTAGGACTCCTCCTGTATCTATAGAGTGTAAGCTCCTGTGCTCAGGACTCCTCCTCCTCCTGTATCTATAGAGTGTAAGCTCCTGTGCTCAGGACTCCTCCTGTATCTATAGAGTGTAAGCTCCTGTGGTTAGGACTCCTCCTGTATCTATAGAGTGTAAGCTCCTGTGCTCAGGACTCCTCCTCCTCCTGTATCTATAGAGTGTAAGCTCCTGTGCTCAGGACTCCTCCTCCTCCTGTATCTATAGAGTGTAAGCTCCTGTGGTCAGGACTCCTCCTCCTGTATCTATTGAGTGTAAGCTCTTGTGGTCAGGACTCCTCCTCCTGTATCTATAGAGTGTAAGTTCCTGTGGCCAGGACTCCTCCTCCTCCTGTATCTATAGAGTGTAAGCTCCTGTGGTCAGGACTCCTCCTGTATCTATAGAGTGTAAGCTCCTGTGGTCAGGACTCCTCCTCCTCCTGTATCTATAGATTGTTAGATCCTGTGGTCATGACTCCTCCTCCTCCTGTATCTATAGAGTGTAAGCTCCAGTGGTCAGGACTCCTCCTCCTCCTGTATCTATAGAGTGTAAGCTCCTGTGGTCAGGACTCCTCCTCCAGTATCTATAGAGTGTAAGCTCCTGTGGTCAGGACTCCTCCTCCTCCTCCTATATCTATAGAGTGTAAGCTCCTGTAGTCAGGACTCCTCCTCCTCCTGTATCTATAGAGTGTAAGCTCCTGTGGTCAGGACTCCTCCTCCTGTTTCTATAGAGTGTAAGCTCCAGTGGTCAGGACTCCTCCTGTTTCTATAGAGTGTAAGCTCCAGTGGTCAGGACTCCTCCTCCTGTATCTATAGAGTGTAAGCTCCAGTGGTCAGGACTCCTCCTCCTGTATCTATAGAGTGTAAGCTCCTGTGGTCAGGACTCCTCCTCCAGTATCTATAGAGTGTAAGCTCCAGTGGTCAGGACTCCTCCTGTTTCTATAGAGTGTAAGCTCCTGTGGTCAGGACTCCTCCTCCAGTATCTATAGAGTGTAAGCTCCTGTGGTCAGGACTCCTCCTCCTCCTGTATCTATAGAGTGTAAGCTCCTGTGGTCAGGACTCCTCCTGTTTCTATAGAGTGTAAGCTCCTGTGGTCAGGACTCCTCCTCCAGTATCTATAGAGTGTAAGCTCCTGTGGTCAGGACTCCTCCTGTAACTATAGAGTGTAAGCTCTTGTGGTCAGGACTCCTCCTCCTCCTGTATCTATAGAGAGTAAGCTCCTGTGGTCAGGACTCCTCCTGTATCTATAGAGTGTAAGCTCTTGTGGTCAGGACTCCTCCTCCTGTATCTATAGAGTATAAGCTCCTGTGTTCAGGACTCCTCCTCCTGTTTCTATAGAGTGTAAGCTCCAGTGGTCAGGACTCCTCCTGTATCTATAGAGTGTAAGCTCCAGTGGTCAGGACTCCTCCTCCTCCTGTATCTATAGATTGTTAGATCCTGTGGTCATGACTCCTCCTCCTCCTGTATCTATAGAGTGTAAGCTCCTGTGGTCAGGACTCCTCCTCCAGTATCTATAGAGTGTAAGCTCCTGTGGTCAGGACTCCTCCTCCTCCTCCTATATCTATAGAGTGTAAGCTCCTGTAGTCAGGACTCCTCCTCCTCCTGTATCTATAGAGTGTAAGCTCCTGTGGTCAGGACTCCTCCTCCTGTTTCTATAGAGTGTAAGCTCCAGTGGTCAGGACTCCTCCTGTTTCTATAGAGTGTAAGCTCCAGTGGTCAGGACTCCTCCTCCTCCAGTATCTATAGAGTGTAAGCTCCTGTGTTCAGGACTCCTCCTCCAGTATCTATAGAGTGTAAGCTCCTGTGTTCAGGACTCCTCCTCCTCCTGTATCTATAGAGTGTAAGCTCCTGTGGTCAGGACTCCTCCTCCTCCTGTATCTATAGAGTGTAAGCTCCTGTAGTCAGGACTCCTCCTCCTCCTGTATCTATAGAGTGTAAGCTCCTGTGGTCAGGACTCCTCCTCCTCCTGTATTTATAGATTGTAAGCTCCTGTGGTCATGACTCCTCCTCCTCCTGTATCTATAGAGTGTAAGCTCCTGTGGTCAGGACTCCTCCTATATCTATAGAGTGTAAGCTCCTGTAGTCAGGACTCCTCCTCCTCCTGTATCTATAGAGTGTAAGCTCCTGTGGTCAGGACTCCTCCTCCTGTTTCTATAGAGTGTAAGCTCCAGTGGTCAGGACTCCTCCTCCTGTATCTATAGAGTGTAAGCTCCTGTGGTCAGGACTCCTCCTCCAGTATCTATAGAGTGTAAGCTCCTGTGGTCAGGACTCCTCCTCCAGTATCTATAGAGTGTAAGCTCCTGTGGTCAGGACTCCTCCTCCAGTATCTATAGAGTGTAAGCTCCTCTGGTCAGGACTCCTCCTCCTCCTGTGTCTATAGAGAGTAAGCTCCTGTGGTCAGGACTCCTCCTGTATCTATAGAGTGTAAGCTCCTGTGGTCAGGACTCCTCCTCCTCCTGTATCTATAGAGTGTAAGCTCCTGTGGTCAGGACTCCTCCTGTATCTATAGAGTGTAAGCTCCAGTGGTCAGGACTCCTCCTCCTCCTGTATCTATAGAGTGTAAGCTCCTGTGGTCAGGACTCCTCCTCCTCCTGTATCTATAGAGTGTAAGCTCCTGTGGTCAGGACTCCTCCTCCTCCTCCTATATCTATAGAGTGTAAGCTCCTGTAGTCAGGACTCCTCCTCCTCCTGTATCTATAGAGTGTAAGCTCCAGTGGTCAGGACTCCTCCTCCTCCTGTATCTATAGAGTGTAAGCTCCAGTGGTCAGGACTCCTCCTCCTCCTGTATCTATAGAGTGTAAGCTCCTGTGGTCAGGACTCCTCCTCCTCCTCCTATATCTATAGAGTGTAAGCTCCTGTGGTCAGGACTCCTCCTCCTCCTGTATCTATAGAGTGTAAGCTCCAGTGGTCAGGACTCCTCCTCCTCCTGTATCTATAGAGTGTAAGCTCCTCTGGTCAGGACTCCTCCTCCTCCTGTATCTATAGAGTGTAAGCTCCTGTGGTCAGGACTCCTCCTCCAGTATCTATAGAGTGTAAGCTCCTGTGGTCAGGACTCCTCCTGTATCTATAGAGTGTAAGCTCTTGTGGTCAGGACTCCTCCTCCTGTATCTATAGAGTATAAGCTCCTCTGGTCAGGACTCCTCCTCCTCCTCCTGTATCTATAGAGTGTAAGCTCTTGTGGTCAGGACTCCTCCTCCTGTATCTATAGAGTATAAGCTCCTCTGGTCAGGACTCTTTCTCCTCCTGTATCTATAGAGTATAAGCTCGTGTATTCAGGACTCCTCCTCCTCCTGTATCTATACAGTGTAAGCTCCTGTGGTCAAGACTCCTCCTCCAGTATCTATACAGTGTAAGCTCCTGTGGTCAAGACTCCTCCTCCAGTATCTATACAGTGTAAGCTCCTGTATTCAGGACTCCTCCTCCTCTTGTATCTATAGTGTAAGCTCCTGTGGCCAGGACTCCTTCTCCTCCTGTATCTATCGAGTGTAAGCTCCTGTATTCAGGACTCCTCCTCCTGTATCTATAGAGTTTAAGCTCCTCTGGTCTGAAGGATCCGAATGTGGTTGATAGACTGACGTGTTGGAGCAAAGAATTCCAGAGGATGGGGGATATTCTGGAGAAGTCTTGGAGGCGGCTGGATGAGGAGCGAATAAGTGTGGAGGAGAGAAGGAGGTCTTGGGAGGACCGGAGACTGCGTGAGGGAAGATATCGGGAGATTATTTCAGAGATATATGGAGGAGACAGGTTATGGATTCCATTGAAGGTCAGTATTAGTAATTTGAACTGGATACGCTGAGGAAATGGGAGCCAGTGAAGAGATTTGCAGAGGGGGGAAGCGGAGGAGTAGCGAGGAGAGAGATGGATTAGTCAGGCAGCAGAGTAAAGGATGGACTGGAGAGGTGCAAGGGTGTTAGCAGGGAGGCTACAGAGGAGGCTGTTGCAGTAGTCAAGGCAGGAGATGATGAGGGCATGCACAAGCATTTTAGTAGATTGAGAGTTGAGGAAAGGACGGATTCTGGAGATATTTTTGAGCTGGAGGCGACAGGAGGTGGAAAGAGCTTGGATGTTCGGTTTGAAGGACAGGGCAGAGTCTAGGGTTACGCCGAGGTAATGGACTTCTGGTACGGGGGAGAGCGTGATGTCGTTAATTGCGATAAATAGGTCAGGTAAGGAAGATTTGTGGGATGGAGGAAAGATTTTGAGTTCAGATTTGTCCACATTGAGTTTGAGCAAGTGAGAGAAGAAGGAGGATATGGCTGATAGACACTCCGGGATTCTGGACAGCAGAGAGGTGACGTCTGGGCCAGAGAGGTAGATCTGAGTGTCATCAGCATAAAGGTGGTACTGGAATCCATGGGACTTTGAGTTGTCCCAGGCCAAGTGTATAGATTGAGAAGAGTAGGGGTCCTAGAACAGAGCCTTGGGGGACTCCAACAGAGAGAGGGTGGGATGAGGAGGTAGTGTAGGAGTGGGAGACGCTGAATGTGCGGTTGGAAAGGTATGAGGAGATCCAGGATAGGGTGAGGTCTTTGATGCCAAGGAGGTGAGGATCTGTAGTAGGAGGCAGTGGTCAACTGTGTCGAAAGCAGAGGACAGGTCTAGAAGGAGGAGTATAAAGTACTAGATGGTGGCCCGATTCTAATGCATCGGGTATTCTAGAATATGCTATTGCCCAGCCCCGTAGTATATTGCCCAGCGACGTAGTATATTGCCCAGCGACGTAGTATATTGCCCAGCGACGTAGTATATTGCCCAGCCACGTAGTATATTGCCCAGTGATGTAGTATATTGCCCAGCCACGTAGTATATTGCCCAGCCACGTAGTATATTGCCCAGCCACGTACTATATTGGGCAGCCACGTAGTATATTGGGCAGCCACGTACTATATTGGCCAGTCACGTAGTATATTGCCCAGCCACATGGTATATTGCCCAGGCACGTAGTATATTGGCCAGCCACATAGTATATTGCCCAATCACATAGTATATTGCCCAGTCACATAGTATACAGCACAGAGCCACGTAGTATATTGGCCAGTCACGTAGTATGCACCATATCCCTGTTAAAAAAAAGAATTAAAATAAAAAATAGTTATATACTCACCCTCCGTTGGCGCCCGGATCGGTTACCGATGCTCATCGCGCTCCGGTCTGAAGAGTGCATTGTGGTCTCGCGAGATCGCAGCATGAACCGGTTACCGGAGCGGCGCGAGCGGGAAAGGCCTGTTGTTGATCCGGGGGCCAAAGGAGGGTGAGTATGTAACTATTTTTTATTTTTTATTTTTTTTAATTATTTTTAACATTAGATCGTTTTACTATTCATGCTGCATAGGCAGCATGAATAGTAAAAAGTTGGTCACACAGGGTTAATAGCAGCGTTAACCGAGTGCATTACACCGCGGTCAACGCTGCCATTAACCCTGTGTGAGCGCTGACTGGAGAGGAGTACAGAGCGGGCACTGACTGCGGGGAGGAAGAAGCGGCCATTTTTCCGCCGGACTGTGCCCGTTGCTGATTGGTCGTGGCTGTTTTGCCACGACCAATCAGCGACTTGGATTACATGACAGACAGAGGCCGCGACCAATGAATATCCGTGGCAGAAAGAAAGACAGAAGGACAGAAAGATGGAAGTGACCCTTAGACAATTTTATAGTAGATTGTCCGTTAGCTTTGGCGGTAAGTAGGTCGTTAGTGATTTTGGTCAGGGCAGTCTCAGTTTAGTGATGGGGGCGGAAACCAGATTGTAGATTGTTGAACAACAAGTTAGGTGAGAGGTGGGAGGAAAGTTCAGCGTGGACGTGCTGCTCCAGGAGTTTGGAAGCGAATGGGAGCAGCGATATTGGGTGACAGCTGGACATAGCAGTTGGATTGAGGGTTGACTTTTTAAGGATAGGCGTGATTGTGGCATGTTTGAAAGCAGAGGAGAAGGTGCCAGAAGTTAGTGATAGGTTGAGGAGGTGGGTTAGGGATGGGATAAGTGTGGTGGTGAGGTTGGGGAGGAGGTGGGATGGGATGGGGTCGAGCGCACAGGTGGTGAGGTGCGATTTGGAGACGAGACAATTAAGCCCCCCTTCAGTAATGTTGGATAGGGAGGTTATGGGGTTTGGGCATTGGTCTGGTATGCAAAGGGGTTGTGGTGGTTGAACAATGAAGATTTGCCTTGTTTGGTCGATCTTATTTTTAAAGTGTGTGGCAAAGTCCTCAGCAGAGATGAGGGAGGTTGGAGGGGCAGTGGTGGGCGGAGGAGGGAGTTGAAGGTGTTGAATAACTGTTTGGGGTTGTAGGATAGGGAAGATACAAGGGTTGTGAAGTCGCCTATTTAGCAGAGGTGAGAGCAGATCTAAAAGTGAGTGTTGCCTGTTTGAATAGAGTGAAGCCATCTTGCGAGTGTGTTTTCTTCCAACGCCGCTCTGCAACCCTGGACACTTGCCGGAGCTTTTTAGTGGTGTTATTGTGCCAGGGTTGTCTATTGATACGTCGCACTCTGCCATGGACGAGAGGCACAACCGTGTCAATAGCTGAAGGGAGAGTGGCAGTGTAGAAAGCAGTGTCTGTGTCGTGGAGTGAGGATATGGATGCCAGTGGTAGGATGGAGTCAAGAGAGTGTGTGGGTGTCTAGGTGTGCAAGGTTTCTGCGGGGGTGCGCATGTAGCTGGACATGGGTGACCGGTGAGGAGGACAGGGTTGAGAAGGTGAGCAGATGGTGGTCGGATAGAGGGAGAGGGGAGGTGGTGACGTTAGATAGAGAGCAGAGATGGGTGAAGACCAGGTCTAGTGTATGCCACCCGCTGTATATGTACTACACATGGAGAATGGTAGAACATAGTACAGTACATAAATGTTACATATGTATGGATAAGAGTGTGGTCCTCAAACGTGACAAAAAACTCAGTAGCCGCAAACCCGGACCCAAATGGTGCAGCACCAAAGAAAATAACCTAGTAGGCATGGATATACCGCCACATGATGACAACAGGGAAACAATTATTACTGAGCCATTCACCCTCGTATAGTGAAGGAACAAAATATGGCAATCCTGAATCACAACATGTGGCTGAAATAGGCTATAATATCCATAGGATAAATTGTGCTGAAGTGCCTCACCAAAAACACAGAGCAAGACAATAAGTCGGGGGTTAATTACCCATAGTGATGATATCTCCGGTTCAGTCCAGGGAGCGACCACTCATATTGCCACAGTTTGTTTCTTCACTATACGTGGGTGAATGGCTCAGTAATAATTGTTTCCCTGTTGTCATCATGTGGCGGTATATCCATGCCTACTAGGTTATTATCTTTGGTGCTGCACCATTTGGGTCCGGGTTTGCGGCTACTCAATTTTTGGCACTTTTGAGGATCACACTCTTATCCATACATATGTAACATTTATGGAATTTGTATTGAGTATTTATCTCCTATTTTTGCATTAATAAACTCTATTTTTTAATATATGAAGACTCAGGTTCTCCTATTTTCCAAGTGCTATCTCAGAGTCAATATATTGGTAAATATTGTATCAATTTGTGGCTGGTAAATTGTATTTCATATTACAGTACATGTAGTACAGGTAGAAGGAGTATAGAAGCTATCTTCCTATATCACTTCTCCCCTATGCCTCAAAACTCCTGGAACAACACGTCCATCTTGAACTGTCCTCCCATCTCTCTTCTTGCTCCCTCTTCGACCGCTTACTATCTGGCTTCCGGTCACACCACTACACTGAAACTGCCCTAACTAAAGTCACCAATGACCTATTAACCGCCAAGGCAAAGTGACACTACTCTGTCCTCCTCCTCCTGGACCTGTCGGCTGCCTTTGACACAGTGGACCATTCCCTATTACTACAGACCCCCTCATCCCTTGGCATCACAGACTTGGCCCTATCCTGGATCTCATACCTAACTGACCGGACATTCAGCGTCTCCCACTCACACACCACCTCCTCACCTCGCCCCCTATCTGTTGGAGTCCCACACGGTTCAGTCCTAGGACCCCTGCTCTTCTCCATTTACATCTTTGGCCTGGGACAGCTCATAGAATCTCAGTTTTCAGTATCATCTCTATGCTGATGACACACAGATCTACATCTCTGGACCAGATATCACCACCCTACTAACCAGAATCCCTCAATGTCTATCTGCTATTTCATCCTTCTTCTCGGCTAGATTTCTAAAACGTAACATGGACAAAACAGAATTCATCATCTTTCCCCCATCTCACGCAACCCCCCCCCCCCCCCAGCGGATCTTTCCATTAAAATAGACGGCTGCCCACTCTCCCCATTCCCACAAGCTCGCTACCTTGGGGTAATCCTTGACACTGATCTCTCTTTCAAACCACATATCCAAGCCCTTTCCACTTCCTGCCACCTTCAACTTAAAAATATTTCCCGGATCCGTACATTCTTCAACCAAGAATCTGCAAAAACCCTAGTCCATGCCCTCATCATCTCCCGCCTTGACTACTGCAAGCAACCTCCTGCTCTGTGGCCTCCCCTTGAACACTCTCGCACTCCTCCAATCTATTCTAAACTTTGCTGTCTGACTAATCCACCTGTCCCCCCGCTGTTCACTGGCCTCTCCCCTCTGTCAATTCCTGCACTGCCTCCCTATTACCCAAAGACTCCAGTTCAAAACCCTAACTATGACATACAAAGCCATCTACAGCCTGTGTCCTCCGTATATCTGTGACCCCGTCTCCCAGTACTTACCTGCACACAACCTCCGATCCTCACAAATCTCCTTCTCTACTCCCCTCTTTTCTCCTCTACCCACAATTGCATACAAGATTTCTCTCGCGCTTCACCCCTACTCTGGAACTCTCTACCACAACATATCAGACTGTCGCCTACCATCAGAACCTTCAAAAGGAACCTGAAGACCCACCTCTTCCAACAAGCCTACAACCTGCAGTAACCACTGATCCGCCAACCGCTGCACGACCACCTCACCTACTGCATCCTCGCCCATCCATTGTAGATTGTGAACCCTCGCGGGCAGGGTCCTCTCTTCCTGGACCAGTCGTGACTTGTATTGTTTAACATTATTGTACTTGTTTTTACTGTGTATACCCCTTCTCACATGTAAAGCGCCATGGAATAAATGGTGCTATAATAATGGTAAATAATAATAGATATTCTACAGATAATAGCAGGACAATAACTTGAGCATAAAACCTCTACTTTTGCCTGAGGGTTTACGGAAGCTTCATGTAGTTGGGGCAGCATCAGTGTTTATATCATGTCCGGTTTAACTAATTTGCTCTTAAGTCAGTTTAGACGATGCTCTTGTCAGCAGTGATGTCGTCTGTAGATGTTCTCTTCAGAAGAAGTGACATCCCCAGTAGAGGTTCTCAGCAGGAGAAGTGATGTCCTCAGTAGATGTTCTGGTCAAGAGAAGTGATGTCCTTATTAGATGTTCTGATCGGCAAAACTGAGGACTTCAGTAGATGGTCTTGTACACAGTAGATGTAGATGTCCTTGTCAGGAAAAGTGAGGTTCTTGCTAGATGTTCTGGTTAGAAGTGAGGTCATCGATAACTGTTGTGGTCAGAAAAAGTGAGGTCCTTGCTACTTGTTCTTGTCAGAAGAAGTGAGGTCATCAGGAGTTATTCTCATCAGGACAACTGATGACCGCAATAGAACTTTTGGTCAAGAGAAGTGATGTCCTCAGTAGATGTTATCATCAGAATTGAGGTCCCTGCTAGTTGTTTAGGTTAGGTAACGTAAGGTCCCTGCTAGTTGTTTTGGTCAGTGGAGGTAAGGTCCCTTCTAGATGTTTTGGTCAAGAGAAGTGATGTAACTGCTAGATATTTTGGTCAGGAGAAATGAGATCCCTGCTAGATGTTTTGGTCAGGAGAAGTGAGGTCCCTGCTAGATGTTTTGGTCAGGAGAAATGAGATCCCTGCTAGATGTTTTGGTCAGGAGAAATGAGATCCCTGCTAGATGTTTTGGTCAGGAGAAGTGAGGTCCCTGCTAGATGTTTTGGTCAGGAGAAGTGAGATCCCTGCTAGATGTTTTGGTCAGGAGAAGTGAGATCCCTGCTAGATGTTTTGGTCAGGAGAAGTGAGATCCCTGCTAGATGTTTTGGTCAGGAGAAGTGAGATCCCTGCTAGTTGTTTTGGTCAGGAGAAGTGAGGTCCCTGCTAGATGTTTTGGTCAGGAGAAGTGAGATCCCTGTTAGATGTTTTGGTCAGGAGAAGTGAGGTCCCTGCTAGATGTTTTGGTCAGGAAAAGTGAGATCCCTGCTAGATGTTTTGGTCAGGAGAAGTGAGATCCCTGCTAGATGTTTTGGTCAGGAGAAGTGAGATCCCTGCTAGATGTTTTGGTCAGGAGAAGTGAGATCCCTGCTAGTTGTTTTGGTCAGGAGAAGTGAGATCCCTGCTAGATGTTTTGGTCAGGAGAAGTGAGATCCCTGCTAGTTGTTTTGGTCAGGAGAAGTGAGGTCCCTGCTAGATGTTTTGGTCAGGAGAAGTGAGATTCCTGCTAGATGTTTTGGTCAGGAGAAGTGAGATCCCTGCTAGATGTTTTGGTCAGGAAAAGTGAGATCCCTGCTAGATGTTTTGGTCAGGAGAAGTGAGGTCCCTGCTAGATGTTTTGGTCAGGAGAAGTGAGGTCCCTGCTAGATGTTTTGGTCAGGAGAAGTGAGATCCCTGCTAGATGTTTTGGTCAGGAGAAGTGAGATCCCTGCTAGATGTTTTGGGAGGAGAAGTGAGATCCCTGCTTGATGCTTTGGTCAGAAGAAGTGAGATCCCTGCTAGATGTTTTGGTCAGGAGAAGTGAGATCCCTGCTAGATGTTTTGGTAAGGAGAAATGAGGTCCTCCTTACGTGTGTTGAACACTGTTGATCAGAAGTGAGGTCCCTGCTAGATGTTCTGGTCAACAGAAGTGAGCTCCCCATTAAATATTTTAGTTATCATGACTGATGTTCATTGTGTTCCATCTAAGTTTAATGGTCAATGGTATGGCCTTGTGTCTCCATATCCTTGTGAATCCGCTTTGCCTCATCCTAATGGAGATAGCCCACCTTTTCACGTATTTTCCTCTGTATTAGCTGCAGAACTTGTGTCCTCACATGTGTAGTTACATAGTGGTACAATGGATGATACATAGGTCATGAGCCACCTAGCATGGAGCATTCAGTCCAGTGGAGCTGGTGATACTTAAACATGTGTAGGTAAGCAGAACATGGAGAGCCATGACTGACACGTGTGGAGGAAGACGAGCACATCCATATCTATGTGCCTCTAACTACCTGTGTCTGATGTCAAATTGTACAAGGCAGTGCAGGGTTGTCACAGCTTCAACAAGCAAATATTCCACATGTTCCTTATGTATGCAGGGTGTGGAATAATATGTATGGAGCAACAATGGAAAAGATCTGTATACATTTGAGCATGCATAGACCAGACTGATTATCAGAGAGGACTTCACCTCTGAGGTGCAGGAATGTGCCCACAGCTCCCATTATTTACTGACACATTTTGGCAGCTCTCTGCCCCATCCTCCACTTCCCGGCAGCCAGTGATGGCCTCATACTTTGCCCATGAGCTGTGAGAACGTGGTCAGTGTGTCGGGAGCACCTGTCTGTCTCTGTCTAAGCAGAATGTGACTGGTTGTTTATTTAGACCTCTTGTGTCCTGGTCTGTGGGTGGATTTCCTGCAGTAAATGGTCTGTACATGTACATGTCCCGGGGTCCAGTGACCACACGTCTGGGGCCTGTACATGGTCTCTACATGTCCAGCGTTATCTCGTCTACAGCCAGTACATGTTATGTAGATGTCCATGGTCTGTAAATGTCCAGTGTCCTCGCATCTAGGGTCAGTACATGGTCTGTAAATGTCCAGTGTCCTCACATCTAGGGTCAGTACATGGTCTGTAAATGTCCAGTGTCCTCACATCTAGGGATAGTACTTGGTCGGTCTATGTCCTAGATTCCAGCGTTCTCTCTTGTATGACCATCAAATGGTCTATAAGTGTTCAGAGTCCGTCATCCTCACCTCTGAGGCCAGTACATCGTCTGTCTATGTCCTGGGTTCCAGCGTCCTCACGCGTATGATCATTATATGGTCTGTACACTTTTAGGGTCATAGTTTGTATATGTTCCGTGGTCCAACATCCTCTTGTGTTGGCCCAGTATATGATCTGTAAAAGTCTCGGGGTCCAGCGTTCTCACATCTTGTGCCAGTACATGGTCTGTAAATGTCCCGGGGCCCAGTATCCTCATGTCCCAAGACTGTCTCTTCATGTTCTGAAATCCAGCGTCCTTAAGTCTGGTGCAAGTTCATTTTCTAATTGTGTTTCAGGGTTAAAATGAGTCCCACAGGGATTTGATCATTTGTTACAACAGGGGCTGCAGAGCTGTTCATCACCCCAGGGTTATATACTAGCAGAGCATCATGGAAACATGACCAGTTGGCACTGATCATGGTGAGAGCTTCAGTGCTGCGACTATTCAAATACAGTAGAGGCCCAGGAGATGAGTGAGCATGTCCAATAGCATGTCATTATAACAGTGATGTCATAACTGAGGGCGGGGCTGACAACCCCTCACTCACTGTATACAGGCTGGTTGTCAGTACAGGGGACAGGTCTAACAACCCCTCACTCACTGTATACAGGCTGCTTGTCAGTACAGGGGGCAGATCTAACACCCCCTCACGCTCTATACAGGCTGGTTGTTAGTACAGGGGGCAGATCTAACAACCCTTCACACACTGTATACAGGCTGGTTGTCAGTACAGGGGGCAGATCTAACACCCCCTCACGCTCTATACAGGCTGGTTGTCAGTACAGGGGGCAGGTCTAACAACCCCTCACACGCTGTATACAGGCTGGTTATCAGTACAGGGGGCAGGTCTAACAACCCCTCACACACTGTATACAGGCTGGTTGTCAGTACAGGGGGCAGATCTAACACCCCCTCACGCTCTATACAGGCTGGTTGTTAGTACAGGGGGCAGATCTAACAACCCTTCACACACTGTATACAGGCTGGTTGTCAGTACAGGGGGCAGATCTAACACCCCCTCACGCTCTATACAGGCTGGTTGTCAGTACAGGGGGCAGGTCTAACAACCCCTCACACGCTGTATACAGGCTGGTTGTTAGTACAGGGGGCAGGTCTAACAACCCCTCACACGCCAGGGTGGATAAAAATCAATGTTTTTTTTTAAAAATCAAAAAAATCGGATTTTTTTGATTTAAATCGGATTTTTTTGATTTAAATCGGATTTTTTTCAATAAACTGCTTTTTGAGGAAAATATTTTACCATCCAAAGGTTCTTCCATCATGAGATAAAGCTGAGTTGTTTAACTCAGTAGAATAAAGGCTGTATATGTGTAACATTCACAATGCCATGCTCTTCCAGAGGTTTCTGTAGGATGCTGACTATCCAACAAGTTTGGGCATGTCAACTGAATGGAAAAAGAAACTAAACCAAAAGTGAAACCAAGCTAGAAGTGTGGAATTAAAGGGGCAGTATGAACAAAATGTGGAGGCTATTAATAGTTTATACAATTAAGACATGCTGCTTTTAAACACCTACCTATTGCCATATAGTAAAACAAAAAAGATTTTTACTTACTTTGGGGTCCCCCTCACCCTGGCGTTAGATCGTTGCCCCTAGTTTCGTCCGTGTAACTATGGGCGCACATGCGCACTGCTCTCACTTCTCATTTTAATCGTGATTTATATTAAAAAAACCTTTTGATTTAAATCAGTGATTTAAATCATGATTAAAATCATGATTTAAATCGATCCGATTTAAATAGAAAAAAATCTTTTGATTTAAATCGTGATTTAAATCATGATTTAAATCGGCGTGATTTAAATCAATCCACCCTGTCACACGCTGTATACAGGCTGGTTGTCAGTACAGGGGGCAGGTCTAACAACCCCTCACACGCTGTATACAGGCTGGTTGTCAGTACAGGGGGCAGGTCTAACAACCCTTCACACACTGTATACAGGCTGGTTGTCAGTACAGGGGGCAGATCTAACACCCCCTCACGCTCTATACAGGCTGGTTGTCAGTACAGGGGGCAGGTCTAACAACCCCTCACACGCTGTATACAGGCTGGTTGTTAGTACAGGGGGCAGGTCTAACAACCCCTCACACACTGTATACAGGCTGGTTATCAGTACAGGGGGCAGGTCTAACAACCCCTCACACGCTGTATACAGACTGGTTGTCAGTACAGGGGGCAGATCTAACAACCCTTCACACACTGTATACAGGCTGGTTGTTAGTACAGGGGGCAGATCTAACAACCCCTCACACACTGTATACAGGCTGGTTGTCAGTACAGGGGGCAGGTCTAACAACCCTTCACACACTGTATACAGGCTGGTTGTCAGTACAGGGGGCAGATCTAACACCCCCTCACGCTCTATACAGGCTGGTTGTCAGTACAGGGGGCAGGTCTAACAACCCCTCACACGCTGTATACAGGCTGGTTGTTAGTACAGGGGGCAGGTCTAACAACCCCTCACACACTATATACAGGCTGGTTGTCATTACAGGGGGCAGGTCTAACAACCCCTCACACACTGTATACAGGCTGGTTATCAGTACAGGGGGCAGGTCTAACACCCCCTCACACACTATATACAGGCTGGTTGTCAGTACAAGGGGCACATCTAACAACCCTTCACACACTGTATACAGGCTGGTAGTACAGGAGGCAGGTGTAACAACCCCTCACACACTGTATACAGGCTGGTTGTCAGTACAGGGGGCAGGTCTAACAACCCCTCACACACTGTATACAGGCTGGTTGTCAGTACAGGGGGCAGGTCTAACAACCCTTCACACACTGTATACAGGCTGCTTGTCAGTACAGGGGGCAGGTCTAACAACCCTTCACGCTGTATACAGGCTGGTTGTTAGTACAGGGGGCAGATCTAACAACCCCTCACACGCTGTATACAGGCTGGTTGTTAGTACAGGGGGCAGGTCTAACAACCCCTCACACACTATATACAGGCTGGTTGTCATTACAGGGGGCAGGTCTAACAACCCCTCACACACTGTATACAGGCTGGTTATCAGTACAGGGGGCAGGTCTAACACCCCCTCACACACTGTATACAGGCTGGTTGTCAGTACAAGGGGCAGATCTAACAACCCCTCACACACTGTATACAGGCTGGTTGTCAGTACAGGGGGCAGGTCTAACAACCCCTCACACACTGTATACAGGCTGGTTGTCAGTACAGGGGGCAGGTCTAACAACCCTTCACACACTGTATACAGGCTGCTTGTCAGTACAGGGGGCAGGTCTAACAACCCTTCACGCTGTATACAGGCTGGTTGTTAGTACAGGGGGCAGATCTAACAACCCTTCACACACTGTATACAGGCTGGTTGTCAGTACAGGGGGCAGGTCTAACAACCCCTCACACACTGTACACAGGCTGGTTGTCAGTACAGGGGGCAGGTCTAACAACCCCTCACACACTGTATACAGGCTGGTTGTTCGTACAGGGGGCAGGTCTAACAACCCCTCACACACTGTATACAGGCTGGTTATCAGTACGGGGGCAGGTCTAACAACCCTTCACACACTGTATACAGGCTGGTTGTTAGTACAGGGGGCAGGTCTAACACCCCCTCACACACTGTATACAGGCTGGTTGTTAGTACAGGGGGCAGGTCTAACAACCCCTCACACACTGTATACAGGCTGGTTGTTAGTACAGGGGGCAGTTCTAACAACCCCTCACTCACTGTATACAGGCTGATTGTTAGTACAGGGGGCAGTTCTAACAACCCCTCACACGCTGTATACAGGCTGGTTGTCAGTACAGGGGGCAGGTCTAACAACCCCTCACACACTGTATACAGGCTGGTTGTTAGTACAGGGGGCAGTTCTAACAACCCCTCACACGCTGTATACAGGCTGGTTGTCAGTACAGGGGGCAGGTCTAACAACCCCTCACACACTGTATACAGGCTGGTTGTCAGTACAGGGGGCAGGTCTAACAACCCCTCACACACTGTATACAGGCTGGTTGTCAGTACAGGGGGCAGGTCTAACAACCCCTCACACGCTGTATACAGACTGGTTGTCAGTACAGGGGGCAGGTCTAACAACCCCTCACACGCTGTATACAGGCTGGTTGTTAGTACAGGGGGCAGGTCTAACAACCCCTCACACGCTGTATACAGGCCGGTTGTTAGTACAGGGGGCAGATCTAACAACCCTTCACACACTGTATACAGGCTGGTTGTTCGTACAGGGGGCAGGTCTAACAACCCCTCACACACTGTACACAGGCTGGTTGTCAGTACAGGGGGCAGGTCTAACAACCCCTCACACACTGTATACAGGCTGGTTGTCAGTACAGGGGGCAGGTCTAACAACCCCTCACACGCTGTATACAGACTGGTTGTCGGTACAGGGGGCAGGTCTAACAACCCCTCACACGCTGTATACAGGCTGGTTGTCGGTACAGGGGGCAGGTCTAACAACCCCTCACACGCTGTATACAGGCTGGTTGTCAGTACAGGGGGCAGGTCTAACAACCCCTCACACGCTATATACAGGCTGGTTGTCAGTACAGGGGGAAGGTCTAACAACCCCTCACACGCTGTAAACAGGCTGGTTGTTAGTACATGGGGCAGGTCTAACAACCCCTCACACTGTATACAGGCTGGTTGTTAGTACATGGGGCAGGTCTAACAACCCCTCACACGCTGTATACAGGCTGGTTGTCGGTACAGGGGGCAGGTCTAACAACCCCTCACACGCTGTATACAGGCTGGTTGTCGGTACAGGGGGCAGGTCTAACAACCCCTCACACGCTGTATACAGGCTGGTTGTCGGTACAGGGGGCAGGTCTAACAACCCCTCACACGCTGTATACAGGCTGGTTGTCAGTACAGGGGGAAGGTCTAACAACCCCTCACACGCTGTAAACAGGCTGGTTGTTAGTACATGGGGCAGGTCTAACAACCCCTCACACTGTATACAGGCTGGTTGTTAGTACATGGGGCAGGTCTAACAACCCCTCACACACTGTATACAGGCTGGTTGTCAGTACAGGGGGCAGATCTAACAACCCCTCACACACTGTATACAGGCTGGTTGTTAGTACAGGGGGCAGATCTAACAACCCCTCACACACTGTATACAGGCTGGTTGTTAGTACAGGGGGCAGGTCTAACAACCCCTCACACACTGTATACAGGCTGGTTGTTAGTACAGGGGGCAGGTCTAACAACCCCTCACACACTGTATACAGGCTGGTAGTACAGGAGGCAGGTGTAACAACCCCTCACACACTGTATACAGGCTGATTTTTAGACCTGCCTCCTGCATTAACAACCACCAGGAACGGACTGGGGCTGAAATTCAGTCCTGGCATTTGAAATCTTACAGGCCCATGTGTCCCCATCCCCATGAACCAGATGGAATATATTATTAAAATTACCCTGTATGGAGGAAAGGAAGATTTACTACAAGACCAATATTTCTAACTAGATGGTGGCCCGATTCTAATGCATCGGGTATTCTAGAATATGTTTGTCCACGTAGTATATTGCCCAGCGACGTTGTATATTGCCCAGTTACGTAGTATATTGCCCAGTTACGTAGTATATTGCCCAGTTACGTAGTATATTGCCCAGTCACGTAGTATATTGCCCAGCCACGTAGTATATTGCCCAGCCACGTAGTATATTGCCCAGCCACGTAGTATATTGCCCAGTCACGTACTATATTGCACAGCGACGTAGTATATTGCACAGCGACGTAGTATACAGCACAGCCACGTAGTATATTGCCCAGCTACGTAGTATGTTGCCCAGCCACGTATGTCACAGGTTAAAAAAATAAAAAATAAACATATACTCATCTTCCGCAGGCGCGTTGTGGGGTGCAGGCGGCAGCTTCCAGTCCCAGGGTGTGATGAAATCACGGTCACGTGACCGTGACGTCATGGCAAGTCCTTCTCGCGCAGGACCTGTGATGACGTCGCGGTCACATGACTGTGACATCATGGAAGGTCCTTCTCCCAGATCATCCTTGCCACCGGAACGTGCCGCTTACATGGAGCGGCCGGAGCATCACGAGGTGCGGGAAAGACGGCGGAAGGTGAGTATATAATGATTTTTTATTTTTTTTATTATTTTTTACATTAGATGTTTTTACTATTGACGCTGCATAGGCTGCAAAAAACTTGGTCACACAGGGTTAATAGCGGCGGTAACGGAGTGAGTTACCCGCGGTATAACGCGGTCCGTTACTGCTGGCATTAACCCTGTGTGAGCCATGACTGCGGGGAGTATGGAGTGGGCGCCGGGCACTGACTGCAGGGAAGTAGGGAGGGACTAATCGGACTGTGGCCGTCACTGATTGGTCGCAGCAGCCATGACAGGCAGCTGGCGCGACCAATGAGCGACTTGGATTCCATGACAGACAGAGGCCGCGACCAATGAAGTGACCCTTAGACATATATATATATATATATATATATATATATATATATATATATATATATATATATATATATATATATATATATATATATATATATATATATAATATCCCCGTGACCTGCTGGGGTAAGTGACGGAGTCAGCTGTTATGATCTGGTGGCCCAGGAGCAGCATTGGACGTACTCTGGAGAAGGTGGTATCTGTACTGACCGCGGACCCTGAACTTAACACCGCAACTAGAAGTAGCCGTGGGATGTACCTACTGATCCTAGACACCTCGACACAGCCGGAGGACTAATTAACCCTATAGATAGAAAAGGGAAAACTATCTCGCCTCAGAGAAAATTCCCAAAGGATAGGCAGCCCCCCACAAATATTGACTGTGAGAGGAGAGGAAAAAACATACACAGGCTGAAAACAGGATTTAGCAAAGGAGGCCAATCTAGCTAAATAGGAAAGATAGGACAGAGAACTATGCGGTCAGTATTAAAATACTAGGAAATATCCACCACAGAAAATACAAAAATCTCCACATCTAACTAAAGATATGGAGGGTATATCTGCCTCTCCAGATATTCCAGCTTGACTGCATAAATCCTTACACAGATTAAGCTGGACAAGAAAAAACATGAAATGCACTGAACAATGAGGCCCACAACATGTGGGCTGCAAACCAGCAGAACTTATCTTGGTGAAAAGACCAGGAAGCAGGAGAAACCATGAAGGGATGTGAATCCTCCAGAATACAATGGACAACTGGCACTGACCAAAGGGTGAGGCCAGACTAAATAGCCCAGTCCAGAGTGGACACACCTGATAACTGCTGTGAAGGACAGACAGCAGCGCTACCACTTATAACCACCGGAGGGAGCCCAAGAACAGAATTCACAACAGTCAGCATCTTTGTGCTCTTAACAGTATGGGTATCTTGAGAACACCGACTCTGTTAACAACGTAGCAGACAAGGCAGCCCATGACCAGAGAGGCCCTTCTGGCATTTGCCAGAATTGCCAGATGGGCAGTCCGGCCCTGACAACCACCCTGTATACAGTGAGTGAGAGGATGTTAGCCCTGCCCTCTGTATGCAGTACACACTGAGTACATTGTGTAATCCTGGTCCCGGCGGTGAGGTGTTCTTTCCTGTAATCAGGGTCAGTAGGAGGGGCCACGTGCAGTACAAACACAGAGGGCATTGTATATCCTGGACCCTGCAGTGAGGTGGTCTCTCCTGTAGTCAGGGTCAGTAGGAGGGGCCACATGCAGTACATACACTGAGTACATTGTGTATCCTGGACCGGCAGTGAGGTGGTCTCTCCTGTAGTCAGGGTCAGTAGGAGGGGCCACATGCAGTACATGCTGAGTGCATTGTGTATCCTGGACCCGGCAGTGAGGTGGTCTCTCCTGTAATCAGGGTCAGTAGGAGGGGCCACATGCAGTACATACACTGAGAGCATTGTGTATCCTGGACCCGGCAGTGAGGTGGTCTCTCCTGTAGTCAGGGTCAGTAGGAGGGGCCACATGCAGTACATACACTGAGAGCATTGTGTATCCTGGACCCGGCAGTGAGGTGGTCTCTCCTGTACTCGGGGTCAGTAGCAGGGGCCACATGCAGTACATACACTGAGGGCATTGTGTATCCTGGACCCGGCAGTGAGGTGGTCTCTCCTGTAATCAGGGTCAGTAGGAGAGTCCACATGCAGTACATACACTGAGGGCATTGTGTATCATAGACCCTGCAGAGAGGTGGTCTCTCCTGTAATCAGGGTCAGTAGGAGGGGCCACATGCAGTACATACACTGAGTTGTTATGATCCGGTGACCTTGGAGCCGCATGAGACTTTCTCTGGAGAAGGTGGAACCTGTACTGACCGCAAACCCTAAACTGACACCGCAACTAGAAGTAGCCGTGGGGTGTACCTAACACATCCTAGACACCTCGACACAGCCGGAGGACTAAATACCCCTATAGATGGAAATGGGAATTCTATCTTGCCTCAGAGCAGAACCCCAAAGGATAGGCAGCCCCCCACTAATATTGACTGTGAGTATTAGAGGAAAGACAAACGCAGGCAGAAAACAGGATTTAGCAAAAGAGAGCACTCTAGCTAAATAGAAAAGGATAGGACAGAATACTAAGCGGTCAGTATTAAAACCCTAAAAATATCCACAGCAGATAATACAAAAATTCCACCATCTAACTAAAGACATGGAATGTATATCTGCATCTCCTGAGAATCCAACTTGACTGAAAAAGTCCAAACACAGTCTAAGCTGGACAAGAAAAAACAATGAATAGTACTGAACTGTAAAGCACACAGCATGTGTGCTGCAGAAACAAAAACCCAGACACTTATCTTTGCAGATTTGGCAGCAGGGCAGGAGGAACCAGACAGAGATGTAAAACCTCCAAGAACAATGGACAATTGGCAAGGGCTATTGAATCCTGCACAACTAAATACCCAGTCAGAGCTGCAATCAGCAGGAACACCTGCTCAGGATTGCAACCCAGGGACAGCTGTATTACCAACAACAACCACCAGAGGGAACGCAAGAGCAGAATTCACAACACTGAGTGCATTGTGTATCCTGGGACCCGGCAGTGAGGTGGTCTCTCCTGTAGTCAGGGTCAGTAGGAGGGGCCACATGCAGTACATACACTGAGTGCATTGTGTATCCTGGGACCCGGCAGTGAGGCGGTCTCTTCTGTAGTCAGGGTCAGTAGCAGGGGCCACATGCAGTACATACACTGAGGGCATTGTGTATCCTGGACCCGGCAGTGAGGTGGTCTCTCCTGTAATCAGGGTCAGTAGCAGGGGCCACATGCAGTACATACACTGAGGGCATTGTGTATCCTGGACCCGGCAGTGAGGTGGTCTCTCCTGTAATCAGGGTCAGTAGGAGGGGCCACATGCAGTACATACACTGAGAGCATTGTGTATCCTGGACCCGGCAGTGAGGTGGTCTCTCCTGTAGTCAGGGTCAGTAGGAGGGGCCACATGCAGTACATACACTGAGAGCATTGTGTATCCTGGACCTGGCAGTGAGGTGGTCTCTCCTGTACTCGGGGTCAGTAGCAGGGGCCACATGCAGTACATACACTGAGGGCATTGTGTATCCTGGACCCGGCAGTGAGGTGGTCTCTCCTGTAATCAGGGTCAGTAGGAGAGTCCACATGCAGTACATACACTGAGGGCATTGTGTATCCTAGACCCTGCAGAGAGGTGGTCTCTCCTGTAATCAGGGTCAGTAGGAGGGGCCACATGCAGTACATACACTGAGTTGTTATGATCCGGTGACCTTGGAGCCGCATGAGACTTTCTCTGGAGAAGGTGGAACCTGTACTGACCGCAAACCCTAAACTGACACCGCAACTAGAAGTAGCCGTGGGGTGTACCTAACACATCCTAGACACCTCGACACAGCCGGAGGACTAAATACCCCTATAGATGGAAATGGGAATTCTATCTTGCCTCAGAGCAGAACCCCAAAGGATAGGCAGCCCCCCACTAATATTGACTGTGAGTATTAGAGGAAATACAAACGCAGGCAGAAAACAGGATTTAGCAAAAGAGAGCACTCTAGCTAAATAGAAAAGGATAGGACAGAATACTAAGCGGTCAGTATTAAAACCCTAAAAATATCCACAGCAGATAATACAAAAATTCCACCATCTAACTAAAGACATGGAATGTATATCTGCATCTCCTGAGAATCCAACTTGACTGAAAAAGTCCAAACACAGTCTAAGCTGGACAAGAAAAAACAATGAATAGTACTGAACTGTAAAGCACACAGCATGTGTGCTGCAGAAACAAAAACCCAGACACTTATCTTTGCAGATTTGGCAGCAGGGCAGGAGGAACCAGACAGAGATGTAAAACCTCCAAGAACAATGGACAACTGGCAAGGGCTAATGAATCCTGCACAACTAAATACCCAGTCAGAGCTGCAATCAGCAGGAACACCTGCTCAGGATTGCAACCCAGGGACAGCTGTATTACCACCAACAACCACCAGAGGGAACGCAAGAGCAGAATTCACAACACTGAGTGCATTGTGTATCCTGGGACCCGGCAGTGAGGTGGTCTCTCCTGTAGTCAGGGTCAGTAGGAGGGGCCACATGCAGTACATACACTGAGAGCATTGTGTATCCTGGACCCGGCAGTGAGGTGGTCTCTCCTGTACTCAGGGTCAGTAGCAGGGGCCACATGCAGTACATACACTGAGGGCGTTATGTATCCTGGACCCGGCAGTGAGGTGGTCTCTCCTGTAGTCAGGGTCAGTAGGAGGGGCCACATGCAGTACATACACTGAGTGCATTGTGTATCCTGGGACCCGGCAGTGAGGTGGTCTCTTCTGTAGTCAGGGTCAGTAGCAGGGGCCACATGCAGTACATACACTGAGGGCATTGTGTATCCTGGACCCGGCAGTGAGGTGGTCTCTCCTGTAGTCAGGGTCAGTAGGAGGGGCTACATGCAGTACATACACTGAGGGCATTGTGTATCCTAGACCCTGCAGAGAGGTGGTCTCCTGTAGTCAGTGTCAGTAGGAGGGGCCACATGCAGTACATACACTGAGGGCATTGTGTATCCTGGACCCGGCAGTGAGGTGGTCTCTCCTGTAGTCAGGGTCAGTAGAAGGGGCCACATGCAGTACAAACACTGAGGGCATTGTGTATCCTGACCCGGCAGTGAGGGGGTCTCTCCTGTAGTCAGTGTCAGTGGAGTTGCCACATGCATTACATACACTGAGTGCATTGTGTATCCTGGACCCGGCAGTGAGGTGGTCTCTCCTGTAATCAGGGTCAGTAGCAGGGGCCACATGCAGTACATACACTGAGGGCATTGTGTATCCTGGACCCGGCAGTGAGGTGGTCTCTCCTGTAATCAGGGTCAGTAGCAGGGGCCACATGCAGTACATACACTGAGGGCATTGTGTATCCTGGACCCGGCAGTGAGGTGGTCTCTTCTGTAGTCAGGGTCAGTAGCAGGGGCCACATGCAGTACATACACTGAGGGCATTGTATATCCTGGACTGGCAGTGAGGTGGTCTCTCCTGTAGTCAGGGTCAGTAGCAGGGGCCACATGCAGTACATACACTGAGGGCATTGTGTATCCTGGACCCGGCAGTGAGGTGGTCTCTCCTGTAATCAGGGTCAGTAGCAGGGGCCACATGCAGTACATACACTGAGAGCATTGTGTATCCTGGGACCCGGCAGTGAGGTGGTCTCTCCTGTAGTCAGGGTCAGTAGGAGGGGCCACATGCAGTACATACACTGAGGGCATTGTGTATCCTAGACCCTGCAGAGAGGTGGTCTCTCCTGTTGTCAGTGTCAGTAGGAGGGGCCACATGCAGTACATACACTGAGGGCATTGTGTATCCTGGACCCGGCAGTGAGGTGGTCTCTCCTGTAGTCAGGGTCAGTAGGAGGGGCCACATGCAGTACATACACTGAGAGCATTGTGTATCCTGGACCCGGCAGTGAGGTGGTCTCTCCTGTAATCAGGGTCAGTAGCAGGGGCCACATGCAGTACATACACTGAGTGCATTGTGTATCCTGGACGCGGCAGTGAGGTGGTCTCTTCTGTAGTCAGGGTCAGTAGGAGGGGCCACATGCAGTACATACACTGAGGGCATTGTGTATCCTAGACCCTGCAGAGAGGTGGTCTCTCCTGTTGTCAGTGTCAGTAGGAGGGGCCACATGCAGTACATACACTGAGGGCATTGTGTATCCTGGACCCGGCAGTGAGGTGGTCTCCTGTAGTCAGTGTCAGTAGGAGGGGCCACATGCAGTACATACACTGAGGGCATTGTGTATCCTGGACCCGGCAGTGAGGTGGTCTCTCCTGTAATCAGGGTCAGTAGGAGGGGCCACATGCAGTACATACACTGAGGGCATTGTGTATCCTGGACCCGGCAGTGAGGTGGTCTCTCCTGTAGTCAGTGTCAGTAGGAGGGGCCACATGCAGTACATACACTGAGGGCATTGTGTATCCTGGACCCGGCAGTGAGGTGGTCTCTCCTGTAATCAGGGTCAGTAGGAGAGTCCACATGCAGTACATACACTGAGGGCATTGTGTATCCTGGACCCGGTAGTGAGGTGGTCTCTCCTGTAGTCAGGGTCAGTAGCAGGGGCCACATGCAGTACATACACTGAGTGCATTGTGTATCCTGGACCCGGCAGTGAGGTGGTCTCTCCTGTAATCAGGGTCAGTAGGAGAGTCCACATGCAGTACATACACTGAGGGCATTGTGTATCCTGGACCCGGCAGTGAGGTGGTCTCTCCTGTAGTCAGGGTCAGTAGCAGGGGCCACATGCAGTGCATACACTGAGGGCATTGTGTATCCTGGACCCGGCAGTGAGGTGGTCTCTCCTGTAATCAGGGTCAGTAGGAGGGGCCACATGCAGTACATGCACTGAGGGCATTGTGTATCCTAGACCCTGCAGAGAGGTGGTCTCTCCTGTTGTCAGTGTCAGTAGGAGGGGCCACATGCAGTACATACACTGAGGGCATTGTGTATCCTGGACCCGGCAGTGAGGTGGTCTCCTGTAGTCAGTGTCAGTAGGAGGGGCCACATGCAGTACATACACTGAGAGCATTGTGTATCCTGGACCCGGCAGTGAGGTGGTCTCTCCTGTAATCAGGGTCAGTAGGAGGGGCCACATGCAGTACATACACTGAGTGCATTGTGTATCCTGGGACCCGGCAGTGAGGTGGTCTCTTCTGTAGTCAGGGTCAGTAGCAGGGGCCACATGCAGTACATACACTGAGGGCATTGTGTATCCTGGACCCGGCAGTGAGGTGGTCTCTCCTGTAGTCAGGGTCAGTAGGAGGGGCTACATGCAGGACATACACTGAGGGCATTGTGTATCCTAGACCCTGCAGAGAGGTGGTCTCCTGTAGTCAGTGTCAGTAGGAGGGGCCACATGCAGTACATACACTGAGGGCATTGTGTATCCTGGACCCGGCAGTGAGGTGGTCTCTCCTGTAGTCAGGGTCAGTAGAAGGGGCCACATGCAGTACAAACACTGAGGGCATTGTGTATCCTGACCCGGCAGTGAGGGGGTCTCTCCTGTAGTCAGTGTCAGTGGAGTTGCCACATGCATTACATACACTGAGTGCATTGTGTATCCTGGACCCGGCAGTGAGGTGGTCTCTCCTGTAATCAGGGTCAGTAGCAGGGGCCACATGCAGTACATACACTGAGGGCATTGTGTATCCTGGACCCGGCAGTGAGGTGGTCTCTCCTGTAATCAGGGTCAGTAGCAGGGGCCACATGCAGTACATACACTGAGGGCATTGTGTATCCTGGACCCGGCAGTGAGGTGGTCTCTTCTGTAGTCAGGGTCAGTAGCAGGGGCCACATGCAGTACATACACTGAGGGCATTGTATATCCTGGACCGGCAGTGAGGTGGTCTCTCCTGTAGTCAGGGTCAGTAGCAGGGGCCACATGCAGTACATACACTGAGGGCATTGTGTATCCTGGACCCGGCAGTGAGGTGGTCTCTCCTGTAGTCAGGGTCAGTAGGAGGGGCCACATGCAGTACATACACTGAGAGCATTGTGTATCCTGGACCCAGCAGTGAGGTGGTCTCTCCTGTAATCAGGGTCAGTAGCAGGGGCCACATGCAGTACATACACTGGGAGCATTGTGTATCCTGGGACCCGGCAGTGAGGTGGTCTCTCCTGTAGTCAGGGTCAGTAGGAGGGGCCACATGCAGTACATACACTGAGTGCATTGTGTATCCTGGACCCGGCAGTGAGGTGGTCTCTTCTGTAGTCAGGGTCAGTAGCAGGGGCCACATGCAGTACATACACTGAGGGCATTGTGTATCCTGGACCCGGCAGTGAGGTGGTCTCTCCTGTAGTCAGGGTCAGTAGGAGGGGCCACATGCAGTACATACACTGAGAGCATTGTGTATCCTGGACCCGGCAGTGAGGTGGTCTCTCCTGTAATCAGGGTCAGTAGCAGGGGCCACATGCAGTACATACACTGAGAGCATTGTGTATCCTGGGACCCGGCAGTGAGGTGGTCTCTCCTGTAGTCAGGGTCAGTAGGAGGGGCCACATGCAGTACATACACTGAGGGCATTGTGTATCCTGGACCCGGCAGTGAGGTGGTCTCTTCTGTAGTCAGGGTCAGTAGGAGGGGCCACATGCAGTACATACACTGAGGGCATTGTGTATCCTAGACCCTGCAGAGAGGTGGTCTCTCCTGTTGTCAGTGTCAGTAGGAGGGGCCACATGCAGTACATACACTGAGGGCATTGTGTATCCTGGACCCGGCAGTGAGGTGGTCTCTCCTGTAATCAGGGTCAGTAGGAGAGTCCACATGCAGTACATACACTGAGGGCATTGTGTATCCTGGACCCGGCAGTGAGGTGGTCTCTCCTGTAGTCAGGGTCAGTAGCAGGGGCCACATGCAGTACATACACTGAGTGCATTGTGTATCCTGGACCCGGCAGTGAGGTGGTCTCTCCTGTAATCAGGGTCAGTAGGAGAGTCCACATGCAGTACATACACTGAGGGCATTGTGTATCCTGGACCCGGCAGTGAGGTGGTCTCTCCTGTAGTCAGTGTCAGTAGCAGGGGCCACATGCAGTACATACACTGAGGGCATTGTGTATCCTGGACCCGGCAGTGAGGTGGTCTCTCCTGTAGTCAGTGTCAGTAGCAGGGGCCACATGCAGTACATACACTGAGGGCATTGTGTATCCTGGACCCGGCAGTGAGGTGGTCTCTCCTGTAGTCAGGGTCAGTAGCAGGGGCCACATGCAGTGCATACACTGAGGGCATTGTGTATCCTGGACCCGGCAGTGAGGTGGTCTCTCCTGTAATCAGGGTCAGTAGGAGAGTCCACATGCAGTACATACACTGAGGGCATTGTGTATCCTGGACCCGGCAGTGAGGTGGTCTCTCCTGTATTCAGGGTCAGTAGGAGGGGCCACATGCAGTACATACACTGAGGGCATTGTGTATCCTGGACCCGGCAGTGAGGTGGTCTCTCCTGTAGTCAGGGTCAGTAGCAGGGGCCACATGCAGTACATACACTGAGGGCATTGTGTATTCTGGACCCGGCAGTGAGGTGGTCTCTCCTGTAATCAGGGTCAGTAGCAGGGGCCACATGCAGTACATACACTGAGGGCATTGTGTATCCTGGACCCGGCAGTGAGGTGGTCTCTCCTGTAGTCCGGGTCAGTAGCAGGGGCCACATGCAGTACATACACTGAGGGCATTGTGTATCCTGGACCCGGCAGTGAGGTGGCCTCTCCTGTAGTCAGGGTCAGTAGGGGAGTCCACATGCAGTACATACACTGAGGGCATTGTGTATCCTGGACCCGGCAGTGAGGTGGTCTCTCCTGTAGTCAGGGTCAGTAGCAGGGGCCACATGCAGTACATACACTGAGGGAATTGTGTATCCTGGACCCGGCAGTGAGGTGGTCTCTCCTGTAGTCAGGGTCAGTAGCAGGGGCCACATGCAGTACATACACTGAGGGCATTGTGTATCCTGGACTCGGCAGTGAGGTGGTCTCTCCTGTAGTCCGGGTCAGTAGCAGGGGCCACATGCAGTACATACACTGAGGGCATTGTGTATCCTGGACCGGCAGTGAGGTGGTCTCTCCTGTAGTCCGGGTCAGTAGCAGGGGCCACATGCAGTACATACACTGAGGGCATTGTGTATCCTGGACCCGGCAGTGAGGTGGTCTCTCCTGTAGTCCGGGTCAGTAGCATGGGCCACATGCAGTACATACACTGAGGGCATTGTGTATCCTGGACCCGGCAGTGAGGTGGTCTCTCCTGTATTCAGGGTCAGTAGCAGGGGCCACATGCAGTACATACACTGAGGGCATTGTGTATCCTGGACCCGGCAGTGAGGTGGTCTCTCCTGTAGTCAGGGTCAGTAGCAGGGGCCACATGCAGTACATACACTGGAGTACATTGTGTATCCTGGACCCGGCAGAGAGGTGGTCTCTCCTGTAGTCAGGGTCAGTAGGAGGGGCCACATGCAGTACATACACTGAGGGCATTGTGTATCCTGGACCCGGCAGTGAGGTGGTCTCTCCTGTAGTCCGGGTCAGTAGCAGGGGCCACATGCAGTACATACACTGAGGGCATTGTGTATCCTGGACCCGGCAGTGAGGTGGTCTCTCCTGTAGTCAGGGTCAGTAGGGGAGTCCACATGCAGTACATACACTGAGGGTATTGTGTATCCTGGACCCGGCAGTGAGGTGGTCTCTCCTGTAGTCAGGGTCAGTAGCAGGGGCCACATGCAGTACATACACTGAGGGCATTGTGTATCCTGGACCCGGCAGTGAGGTGGTCTCTCCTGTAGTCAGGGTCAGTAGCAGGGGCCACATGCAGTACATACACTGAGGGCATTGTGTATCCTGGACCCGGCAGTGAGGTGGTCTCTCCTGTAGTCCGGGTCAGTAGCAGGGGCCACATGCAGTACATACACTGAGGGCATTGTGTATCCTGGACCGGCAGTGAGGTGGTCTCTCCTGTAGTCTGGGTCAGTAGCAGGGGCCACATGCAGTACATACACTGAGGGCATTGTGTATCCTGGACCCGGCAGTGAGGTGGTCTCTCCTGTAGTCCGGGTCAGTAGCAGGGGCCACATGCAGTACATACACTGAGGGCATTGTGTATCCTGGACCCGGCAGTGAGGTGGTCTCTCCTGTAGTCAGGGTCAGTAGGGGAGTCCACATGCAGTACATACACTGAGGGCATTGTGTATCCTGGACCCGGCAGTGAGGTGGTCTCTCCTGTAGTCAGGGTCAGTAGCAGGGGCCACATGCAGTACATACACTGAGGGCATTGTGTATCCTGGACCCGGCAGTGAGGTGGTCTCTCCTGTAGTCAGGGTCAGTAGCAGGGGCCACATGCAGTACATACACTGAGGGCATTGTGTATCCTGGACCCGGCAGTGAGGTGGTCTCTCCTGTAGTCCGGGTCAGTAGCAGGGGCCACATGCAGTACATACACTGAGGGCATTGTGTATCCTGGACCCGGCAGTGAGGTGGTCTCTCCTGTAGTCCGGGTCAGTAGCAGGGGCCACATGCAGTACATACACTGAGGGCATTGTGTATCCTGGACCCGGCAGTGAGGTGGTCTCTCCTGTAGTCCGGGTCAGTAGCAGGGGCCACATGCAGTACATACACTGAGGGCATTGTGTATCCTGGACCCGGCAGTGAGGTGGTCTCTCCTGTAGTCAGGGTCAGTAGCAGGGGCCACATGCAGTACATACACTGAGGGCATTGTGTATCCTGGACCCGGCAGTGAGGTGGTCTCTCCTGTAGTCCGGGTCAGTAGCAGGGGCCACATGCAGTACATACACTGAGGGCATTGTGTATCCTGGACCCGGCAGTGAGGTGGTCTCTCCTGTAGTCCGGGTCAGTAGCAGGGGCCACATGCAGTACATACACTGAGGGCATTGTGTATCCTGGACCCGGCAGTGAGGTGGTCTCTCCTGTAGTCAGGGTCAGTAGCAGGGGCCACATGCAGTACATACACTGAGTGCATTGTGTATCCTGGACCCGGCAGTGAGGTGGTCTCTCCTGTAGTCAGGGTCAGTAGCAGGGGCCACATGCAGTACATACACTGAGGGCATTGTGTATCCTGGACCCGGCAGTGAGGTGGTCTCTCCTGTAGTCCGGGTCAGTAGGAGGGACCACATGCAGTACATACACTGAGTGCATTGTGTATCCTGGACCCGGCAGTGAGGTGGTCTCTCCTGTAGTCAGGGTCAGTAGCAGGGGCCACATGCAGTACATACACTGAGGGCATTGTGTATCCTGGACCCGGCAGCGGGTGTCTTCTCCTCTCACATCTGTCAGGTTCAGGGGGAGTCGGCAAGGAGTCATCCCATCTTGTAAATTTGCCTGGTGGCCATGCTCCTACTTGTTTCTTTCTTCTCTTTTCCAGCTTTCTCAGACTGGTGTAAATTGTACTGATGATGGGTGTAGTAGTCTGCTCTCCCTTTCTGGCATATGATCCCTTTTACCTGGTCTTGTGTGGGGGAAGGGCAGCTGCACCCTCAGACCCTCCTCCAGTCTACCATTGTGGGCCTAGTAGTGAAGCGTTGTCATCCCTCGACTTTTGGGACATTCAGTGTAGTCATCCCAGACAGTGGCCCTAAACTGTGTGATGCCTGGGTCAGTGGGTTCTCTGGTGCCATGTTGGCCGTTAGGTGAAATCCCATGAAGAGGGAGTTATAGACTGATGTCGAGTCCATGTCACGGCCTGATGTCTAGGGAGGAGGTCCATAGTTTCTGTGTAATTTTAGATGTAGCCGACACCATAGCAACAAAATAGTCACAGTAATCAGAGTTACCGCTAATGCACGGAATCTAAGTAGTATGGGGGTGTACTAGTCTGGATAAGAAATGGTGCGCATGAGTGACGTGTGACTGGGCAGCCAAAAGGTTTGGACAAATAGGCGAGGTGTGTGTCCCATGTGACACGGTGCGGTCTGAGTCCCACCTGACATGGTGGATCTTCCCCCTGATTCTTGACTGCACAGTAACTTGGGCTCGTCTTGCACTCCGTCAGAAGGATCGGGCTTAGTGGAGACCCCCACTCTAGGAAGCTGACACTAAAGTCTTTCTGATTTCAGAAGTCTGAGGGAATGTGGGGCACAGCTTCTGGACAGTCATTTCTCCCTCTCCGTTCATTGCCCCTTCTTTTGTCAGTGCATAGCTCTGTGATTTTCATTGCTCCCTCTTTTGTGGGTGCACAGCTCTGTGCCGTTCGTTGCTCCCTCTTTAGTCTGTAAACAGCTCTGTGCCGTTCATTGCCCCCTCTTTTGTGGGTGCGCAGTTCTGTGCCATTCGTTACCCCCTCTTTTGTGGGTGCGCAGCTCTGTGCCGTTCGTTGCCCCCTCTTTTGTGTGTGCGCAGCTCTGCTGTTCGTTGCCCCCTCTTTTGTGGGTGCACAGCTCTGTGCCGTTCGTTGCCCCCTCTTTTGTGGGTGCGCAGTTCTGTGCCATTCGTTGATCCCCTCTTTTGTGGGTGCGCAGTTCTGTGCCGTTCGTTGCCCCCTCTTTTGTGGGTGCGCAGCTCTGTGCCGTTCGTTGCCCCCTCTTTTGTGGGTGCGCAGCTCTGTGCCGTTCGTTGCCCCCTCTTTTGTGGGTGCGCAGCTCTGTGCCGTTCATTGCCCCCTCTTTTGTGGGTGCGCAGCTCTGTGCCGTTCGTTGCTTCCTCTTTTGTGGGTGCGCAGTTCTGTGCTGTTCATTGCCCCCTCTTTTGTAGGTGCACAGCTCAGTGCTGTTCATTGCCCCCTCTTTTGTCTGTGCACAGCTCTGTGCCTATCATTGCCCCCTCTTTTGTGGGTGCGCAGTTCTGTGCTGTTCATTGCCCCCTCTTTTGTCTGTGCACAGCTCTGTGCCTATCATTGCCCCCTCTTTTGTGGGTTCGCAGTTCTGTGCTGTTCATTGCCCCCTCTTTTGTCTGTGCACAGCTCTGTGCCTATCGTTGCCCCCTCTTTTGTGGGTGCACAGCTCTGTGCTGTTCATTGCCCCCTCTTTTGTGGGTGCACAGTTCTGTGCTGTTCGTTGCCCCCTGTTTTGTGGGTGCACAGTTCTGTGCTGTTCGTTGCCCCCTGTTTTGTGGGTGCACAGTTCTTTGCTGTTCATTGCCCTTCTTTTGTGGGTGCGCAGCTCTGTGCCGTTCGCTGCCCCCTCTTTTGTGGGTGCGCAGCTCTGTGCCGTTCGTTGCCCCCTCTTTTGTGGGTGCGCAGTTCTGTGCCATTCGTTGCCCCCTCTTTTGTGGGTGCGCAGTTCTGTGCTGTTCGTTGCCTCCTCTTGTGAGTGCACAGTTCTGTGCTGTTCGTTGCCCCCTCTTGTGGGTGCACATTTCTGTGCTGTTCGTTGCCCCCTTTTGTGGGTGCGCAGCTCTGTGCCGTTCGTTGCCCCCTCTTTTGTGGGTGCGCAGCTCTGTGCTGTTCATTGCCCCCTCTTTTGTGGGTGCACAGTTCTGTGCTGTTCGTTGCCCCCTGTTTTGTGGGTGCACAGTTCTGTGCTGTTCGTTGCCCCCTCTTGTGGGTGCACATTTCTGTGCCGTTCGTTGCACCCTCTTTTGTGGGTGCGCAGCTCTGTGCCGTTCGTTGCCCCCTCTTTTGTGGGTGCGCAGCTCTGTGCCGTTCGTTGCCCCCTCTTTTGTGGGTGCGCAGCTCTGTGCTGTTCATTGCCCCCTCTTTTGTAGGTGCACAGCTCTGTGCTGTTCGTTGCCCCCTCTTTTGTGGGTGCGCAGCTCTGTGCCGTTCGTTGCCCCCTTTTTGGTGGGTGCGCAGCTCTGTGCCTTTCGTTGCCCCCTCTTTTGTGGGTGCGCAGCTCTGTGCCGTTCGATGCCCCCTCTTTTGTGGGTGCGCAGCTCTGTGCCGTTCGTTGCCCCCTCTTTTGTAGGTGCACAGCCCTGTGCTGTTCTTTGCGCCCTCTTTTGTGGGTGCGCAGTTCTGTGCTGTTCATTGCTCCCTCTTTTGTGGGTGCGCAGCTCTGTGCCGTTCGTTGCCCCCTCTTTTGTGGGTGCGCAGCTCTGTGCCGTTCGTTGCCCCCTCTTTTGTAGGTGCACAGCTCTGTGCTGTTCGTTGCCCCCTCTTTTGTGGGTGCGCAGCTCTGTGCCGTTCGTTGCCCCCTCTTTTGTGGGTGCGCAGCTCTGTGCCGTTCGTTGCCCCCTCTTTTGTAGGTGCACAGCCCTGTGCTGTTCTTTGCGCCCTCTTTTGTGGGTGCGCAGTTCTGTGCCGTTCGTTGTTTCACCCTCTTCTGCCTCTTGCCTTCTTGGGCCTATGTGACTCTCAATCATTCACCCTTTGAAGTTTCCACCAGATGATTCGCAGGTTCTGAGGATGCTCAGCACATGAAGGGTTAAGCTCTCTGCCGGAGCCTCTTGGGATGGATCTCTGAAGTACTGAGAGGAAGTGGCGCTCTCCTTCCATAATGCGGCCTCTATCGATCCGGACGTTCCCCGCCTTCACAATCCCCTACACCCGAAGTTTTCTCTGCCCATTCCTGCTATCAGCATCTTCTCATGACTGCTAATGTCTGTCCTTCATGGGGGACAAACCTGACCCCAACCCAACACAGCTGCGTCCTAGGGTCTTTCTAGATGATGGGCTATAGTCCCAGCTGTGGCCAGGGGGTCTGTCTAGATGACGGGCTGTAGTCACAGCTGTGGCCAGGGGTCTCTTGAGATGACTGGCTGTAGTCACAGCTGTGGCCAGGGGTCTCTTGAGATGATGAGCTATAGTCACAGTTGTGGCTGGGGGTCTCTCTAGATGACGGGCTGTAGTCACAGCTGTGGCCGGGGGATTTCTTGAGATGACTGGCTGTAGTCACAGCTGTGGCCAGGGGTCTCTTGAGATGATGAGCTATAGTCACAGTTGTGGCTGGGGGTCTCGTGAGATGACGGGCTGTAGTCACAGCTGTGGCAAGGGGTCTCTTGAGATGACTGGCTGTAGTCACAGCTGTAGCTGGGGGTCTTGTGAGATGATTGGCTGTAGTCACAGCTGTGGCTGGGGGTCTCTCTAGATGACGGGCTGCAGTCACCGCTGTGGCCGGGGGTCTCTTGAGATGACTGGCTGTAGTCACAGCTGTGGCTATGGGTCTCGTGAGATGACGAGCTATAGTCACTGCTGTGGCTGGGGGTCTTGTGAGATGATGGGCTGTAGTCACAGCTGTGGCCAAGGGTCTCTTGAGATGACTGGCTGTAGTCACAGCTATGGCTGGGGGTCTCTTGAGATGAAGGGCTGTAGTCACAGCTGTGGCTGGGGGTCTCGTGAGATGATGGGCTGTAGTCACAGCTGTGGCCGGGGGTCTCCTGAGATGATGGGCTGTAGTCACAGCTGTGGCCGGGGGTCTCTAGATGACGAGCTATAGTCACAGCTGTGGCCAGGGGTCTCCTGAGATGATGGGCTGTAGTCACAGCTGTGGCCAAGGGTCTCTTGAGATGACAAGCTATAGTCACAGCTGTGGCCAGGGGTCTCCTGAGATGATGGGCTGTAGTCACAGCTGTGGCTGGGGGTCTCTTGAGATGACTGGCTGTAGTCACAGCTGTGGCCGCGGGTCTCGTGAGATGATGGGCTGTAGTCACAGCTGTGGCTGGGGGTCTCGTGAGATGATGGGCTGTATTCACAGCTGTGGCCGGGGGTCTCCTGAGATGATGGGCTGTAGTCACAGCTGTGGCCAGGGGTCTCTAGATGACGAGCTATAGTCACAGCTGTGGCCAGGGGTCTCTCTAGATGACGAGCTATAGTCACAGCTGTGGCCGGGGGTCTCCTGAGATGATGGGCTGTAGTCACAGCTGTGGCCGGGGGCTCCTGAGATGATGGGCTGTAGTCACAGCTGTGGCCAGGGGTCTCATGAGATGATGGGATTTAGTCACAGCTGTGGCCGGGGGTCTCTCTAGATGACGAGCTATAGTCACAGCTGTGGTCGGGGGTCTCCTGAGATGATAGGCTGTAGACACAGCTGTGGCCAGGGGTCTCTCTAGATGACGAGCTATAGTCACAGCTGTGGTCGGGGGTCTCCTGAGATGATGGGCTGTAGTCACAGCTGTGGCTGGGGATCTCGTGAGATGATGGGCTGTAGCCACAGCTGTGGCCGGGGGTCTCCTGAGATGATGGGCTGTAGTCACAGCTGTGGCCGGGAGGTCTCTCTAGATGACGAGCTATAGTCACAGCTGTGGCCGGGGGTCTCTAGATGATGGGCTTCAGTCACAGCTGTGGCCAGGGGTCTCTCTAGATGAGCTATAGTCACAGCTGTAGCCGGGGGTCCCTCTAGATGACGAGCTGTTACAGAACCCCCGAGCACCAAGAATATGTTATGCAGTATATGTATGTATAATAGGTTCCATGTGAAATGCATCAGTCCACAGGCTGCGCCCCTGGACAAGATATTCTCCTTCTGTCCTCCTCCCACCTTTGTAATTCCCACAGTAAATATTGGCAGGCTCCGGCCACCTGCGGCTATTGTAATGTATGTCTGGCCTGCTGTTTTTCTATTGGCCTGCTGTTGTGAACTATACTTTTTGGCTCCCTCTTGTGGTCACTAGTGATTTGGCACTTGGATTGTCTTTTATCAGGTTTGTGCTCACCTGCTTCGTTAGGCCTGGGGTGTTGCTATTTAAACTTCCTGGATTCTCAGTCCAGTGCCTGGCTTCGTTGTAATCAGTTCTCTTCTGTTTGCTCCTGTCTTCAGGTCCTGGTTCTTTGCAAGATAAGCTAAGTCCTGCTTTCGAACTCTTGATCATTTGCATTGTTCATATTTTTTGTCCAGCTTGTACAATATGTGATTCCTGTTGTTGCTGGAAGCTCTAGGGGGGCTGATATTCTCCCCCCACACCGTCAGTCGGTTTGGGGGTTCTTGGATATTCAGCGTGGATATTTTGCAGGGTTTTTTGCTGACCATATAAGTCTTCTTACTATATTCTGCTATTAGTCAGTGGGCCTCTCTTTGCTAAATCTAGTTAATTCTTACGTTTGTCTTTTCTTCTTACCTCACCGTTATTATTTGTTGGGGGCTTGTATTACTTTGGGGTCTTTTCTCTGGAGGCAAGAGAGGTCTTATTTTCCCTGATAGGGGTAGTTAGTTCTCCGGCTGGCGCGAGACGTCTAGAATCAACGTAGGCACGTTCCCCGGCTGCTGTTAGTGTTTGCGCTAGGATCAGGTATATGGTCAGCCTAGTTTCCACTTCCCTATGAGCTGGTATTTATGTTTTGCAGACTTTGCTGTAATCTTTGAGGTCCCCTGCCATTGGGATCATAACAGTAAGCTAGGCCCATAAATAGTTAATGCATTGCTGAAATGGGATTAAAAGAAAAGAAGTTCTGAGTTTTTTTTGTTTTTTTTTTCTTCCTCCCCTTTATCTCTGAGTGGCTTGAAGCTTTGCTGCAGACATGAATGTTCAGACCTTGATTACTAGTGTGGATCAGCTTGCTGCACGTGTGCAGGGCATTCAGGATTTTGTTGTTAGCAGTCCTATGTCAGAGCCTAAGATACCTATTCCTGAGCTGTTCTCTGGAGATCGATTTAAATTTAGGAATTTTAGGAATAATTGTAAATTGTTTCTATCTTTGAAACCTCGTTCGTCTGGAGATTCAGCTCAGCAAGTTAAAATTATTATCTCCTTCTTGCGTGGCGACCCTCAGGATTGGGCTTTCTCGTTAGCGCCAGGAGATCCTGCATTGGCGGATGTTGATGCGTTTTTTCTGGCGCTCGGATTGCTTTATGAGGAGCCTAATCTTGAAATTCAGGCAGAAAAAGCTCTACTGGCCATCTCTCAGGGCCAGGATGAAGCTGAGGTGTATTGCCAAAAATTTCGGAAATGGTCCGTGCTTACTCAATGGAATGAATGTGCTCTGGCCGCAAATTTCAGAAATGGCCTTTCTGAAGCCATTAAGAATGTGATGGTGGGTTTCTCAATTCCTACAAGTCTGAATGATTCTATGGCGCTGGCTATTCAGATTGATCGGCGTTTGCGGGAGCGCAAATCTGCTAATCCTCTGGCGGTGTTGTCTGAACGGACACCTGTCTCAATGCAATGTGATAGAAACCCCGATCCAGCAATGCAATGTGATAGAATCCTGACTAGAACCGAACGACAAAATCATAGACGTCAGAATGGGTTGTGTTTTTACTGTGGTGATTCTACACATGTTATATCAGCATGCTCTAAACGCCTAACCAAGGTTGTCAGTCCTGTCACCATTGGTAATTTGCAGCCTAAATTTATTTTGTCTGACTTTAATTTGCTCATTGTCTTCCTACCCTGTTATGGCGTTTGTGGAATCAGGTGCTGCCCTGAGTCTTATGGACTTGTCGTTTGCCAAGCGCTGCGGTTTTGTCCTGGAGCCTTTAAAGGTTCCGATTCCTCTCAGAGGAATTGATGCTACGCCACTGGCGGAAAATAAACCGCAGTATTGGACACAAGTGACCATGTGCATGACTCCTGAACATCGGGAGGTGATTCGTTTTCTTGTTCTGCATAAAATGAATGATTTGGTCGTGTTAGGTCTGCCATGGTTACAGACCCATAATCCTGTTTTGGATTGGAAGGCTATGTCTGTGTCGAGTTGGGGTTGTCAGGGAATTCATTACGATTCTCCGCCGGTGTCTATTGCTTCTTCTACTCCTTCAGAAGTTCCTGAGTATTTGTGTGACTATCAGGATGTATTCAGTGAGTCCAGGTCCAGTGCTCTTCCTCCTCATAGGGACTGTGACTGCGCTATTGATTTGATTCCTGGCAGTAAATTTCCTAAGGGACGATTATTTAATTTGTCTGTACCCGAGCATGCCGCGATGCGTTCTTATGTCAAGGAGTCTTTGGAGAAGGGGCATATTCGTCCATCCTCTTCCCCTCTCTGTGCGGGATTCTTTTTTGTGGCCAAGAAAGACGGGTCTTTGAGACCTTGTATAGACTATCGGCTTCTGAATAAAATCACTGTTAAGTTTCAGTATCCTTTGCCACTATTGTCAGACTTGTTTGCTCGGATTAAGGGCGCCAAGTGGTTTACCAAGATAGATCTTCGTGGTGCGTACAACCTTGTGCGCATTAGGCAGGGAGATGAATGGAAAACTGCATTCAATACGCCCGAAGGTCATTTTGAATACTTGGTGATGCCCTTTGGGCTCTCTAATGCCCCTTCAGTGTTTCAGTGCTTTATGCATGATATCTTCCGGAAGTATCTGGATAAATTTTTGATTGTGTATCTTGATGATATTCTAGTTTTCTCGGATGATTGGGATTCTCATGTAAAGCAGGTCAGGATGGTGTTTCAGGTTTTGCGTGATAACGCTTTGTTTGTGAAGGGTTCAAAGTGTCTCTTTGGAGTGCAGAAGGTTTCCTTTTTGGGTTTTATTTTCTCCCCTTCTGCCGTGGAGATGGACCCAGTCAAGGTCCGAGCTATTCATGATTGGACTCAGCCCACGTCTGTTAAGAGTCTTCAGAAGTTCTTGGGGTTCGCTAATTTCTACCGTCGCTTTATCGCTAATTTTTCTAGCGTTGTTAAACCTTTGACGGATATGACCAAGAAAGGTTCTGATGTGGCTAATTGGGCTCCTGCAGCCGTGGAGGCCTTCCAGGAGCTGAAGCGCCGGTTTACTTCGGCGCCTGTTTTGTGCCAGCCTGATGTCTCACTTCCCTTTCAGGTTGAAGTGGATGCTTCTGAGATCGGTGCTGGGGCCGTTTTGTCGCAGAGAGGCTCTGGTTGTTCTGTGATGAGACCATGTGCCTTTTTCTCTAGGAAGTTTTCGCCTGCTGAGCGGAACTATGATGTTGGTAATCGGGAGTTGTTGGCCATGAAGTGGGCATTTGAGGAGTGGCGTCATTGGCTCGAGGGTGCTAAGCATCGTGTGGTGGTCTTGACTGATCACAAAAATCTGATGTATCTCGAGTCTGCTAAGCGCCTGAATCCTAGACAGGCTCGTTGGTCATTATTTTTCTCTCGTTTTGACTTTGTGGTCTCATACCTGCCTGGTTCGAAGAATGTTAAGGCTGATGCTCTCTCTAGGAGCTTTGTGCCTGACTCTCCTGGAGTCTCGGAGCCAGCTGGTATTCTTAAAGAGGGAGTGATCGTGTCGGCCATATCTCCAGATTTGCGACGTGTGTTGCAGAGATTTCAGGCTGGTAGACCTGACTCGTGTCCACCCGACAGACTGTTTGTTCCTGATAAATGGACCAGCAGAGTCATTTCCGAGGTTCATTCCTCGGTGTTGGCAGGGCATCCGGGAATTTTTGGTACCCGAGATTTGGTGGCTAGGTCCTTTTGGTGGCCTTCCTTGTCACGGGATGTGCAGTCATTTGTGCAGTCCTGTGGGACTTGTGCTCGGGCTAAGCCTTGTTGTTCTCGTGCTAGCGGGTTGCTTTTGCCCTTGCCCGTCCCGAAGAGGCCTTGGACGCACATTTCCATGGATTTCATTTCTGATCTTCCGGTGTCTCGGGGAATGTCTGTCATCTGGGTGGTGTGTGATCGTTTTTCCAAGATGGTCCATTTGGTACCCTTGCCTAAGTTGCCTTCCTCTTCCGATCTGGTTCCTTTGTTTTTTCAGAATGTGGTTCGTTTGCACGGCATTCCGGAGAATATCGTGTCCGACAGAGGATCCCAGTTTGTGTCCAGATTCTGGCGATCTTTTTGTGCTAAGATGGGCATTGATTTGTCGTTTTCATCTGCCTTCCATCCTCAGACTAATGGTCAAACGGAGCGAACTAATCAGACACTGGAGGCTTATTTGAGATGTTTTGTTTCTGCGGACCAGGATGATTGGGTGACCTTCTTGCCATTGGCGGAGTTTGCCCTTAATAATCGGGCTAGTTCCGCTACTTTGGTTTCACCATTCTTCTGCAACTCTGGTTTTCATTCTCGTTTCTCCTCGGGTCATGTTGAGTCTTCTGACTGTCCTGGGGTGGATTCCGTGGTGGATAGGTTGCAGCGGATTTGGAATCATGTGGTGGACAACTTGAAGTTGTCACAGGAGAAGGCTCAGCGTTTTGCCAACCGCCGCCGCGGTGTGGGCCCCCGACTTCGTGTTGGGGATTTGGTTTGGTTGTCTTCTCGGTATGTCCCTCTGAAGGTTTCCTCTCCTAAGTTTAAGCCTCGCTTTATTGGTCCTTATAAAATTTTGGAAGTTCTTAACCCGGTTTCTTTTCGTTTGGATCTTCCGGTGTCGTTTGCCATTCACAACGTGTTCCATAGGTCTTTGTTACGGCGGTACGTTGTGCCTGTGGTTCCTGCTGTTGAGCCTCCGGCTCCGGTGTTGGTTGAGGGCGAGTTGGAGTACGTGGTGGAGAAGATCTTGGATTCTCGTCTCTCTAGACGGAGGCTCCAGTATTTGGTCAAATGGAAGGGCTATGGTCAGGAGGATAATTCCTGGGTGGCCGCCTCTGATGTTAATGCGGCCGATTTGGTTCGTGCCTTCCACGCTGCTCATCCTGGTCGCCCTGGTGGTCTTGGTGAGGGTTCGGTGACCCCTCCTTAAAGGGGGGGTACTGTTGTGAACTACACTTTTTGGCTCCCTCTTGTGGTCACTAGTGATTTGGCACTTGGATTGTCTTTTACCAGGTTTGTGCTCACCTGCTTCGTTAGGCCTGGGGTGTTGCTATTTAAACTTCCTGGATTCTCAGTCCAGTGCCTGGCTTCGTTGTAATCAGTTCTCTTCTGTTTGCTCCTGTCTTCAGGTCCTGGTTCTTTGCAAGATAAGCGAAGTCCTGCTTTCGAACTCTTGATCATTTGCATTGTTCATATTTTTTGTCCAGCTTGTACAATATGTGATTCCTGTTATTGCTGGAAGCTCTAGGGGGGCTGATATTCTCCCCCCACACCGTCAGTCAGTTTGGGGGTTCTTGGATATTCAGCGTGGATATTTTGCAGGGTTTTTTGCTGACCATATAAGTCTTCTTACTATATTCTGCTATTAGTCAGTGGGCCTCTCTTTGCTAAATCTAGTTCATTCTTACGTTTGTCTTTTCTTCTTACCTCACCGTTATTATTTGTTGGGGGCTTGTATTACTTTGGGGTCTTTTCTCTGGAGGCAAGAGAGGTCTTATTTTCCCTGATAGGGGTAGTTAGTTCTCCGGCTGGCGCGAGACGTCTAGAATCAACGTAGGCACGTTCCCCGGCTGCTGTTAGTGTTTGCGCTAGGATCAGGAATATGGTCAGCCTAGTTACCACTTCCCTATGAGCTGGTATTTATGTTTTGCAGACTTTGCTGTAATCTTTGAGGTCCCCTGCCATTGGGATCATAACAGCCTGCCCTCTGTATCTGTGATTTATATTCTGTGTGCTGTGAATAAAGTGTTGTTAGACAGGAAATAAGTGGAGAAGCAGTGAGATTTTATATGCGCCCATGTAACCAAGGAATTCCAGCCAGCGTCCTTCATTCAGAATCCAGCCAGAGCAAAGTGGACCTCCTGAAAAACGGGGTGGTACCCAAAGAGGTACTACAGCACAGTAGACCCCGTTACACGAGCTATAGTCACAGCTGTGGCCGGGGGTCTCTAGATGACGAGCTATAGTCACAGCTGTGGCCGGGGGTCTCTAAATGACGAGCTATAGTCACAGCTGTAGCCGGGGGTCTCGTGAGATAATGGCTATAGTCACAGCTGTGGCCGGGGGTCTTTCTAGATGACGAGCTATAGTCACAGCTGTGGCCGGGGGTCTCTAGATTACAAGCTATAGTCACAGCTGTGGCCGGTGGTCTCTAGATGACGAGCTATAGTCACAGCTGTGGCCGGGGGTCTCTAGATGACGAGCTATAGTCACAGCTGTGGCCGGGGGTCTCTAGATTACAAGCTATAGTCACAGCTGTGGCCGGTGGTCTCTAGATGACGAGCTATAGTCACAGCTGTGGCCGGGGGTCTCTAGATGACGAGCTATAGTCACAGCTGTGGCCGAGGGTCTCTAGATGACGAGCTATAGTCACAGCTGTGGCCGGGGGTCTCTCTAGATTACGAGCTATAGTCACAGCTGTGGCCGGGGGTCTCTAGATGACGAGCTATAGTCACAGCTGTGGCCGGGGGGGGTCTCTCTAGATGACAAGCTATAGTCACAGCTGTGGCCGGGGGTCTCTCTAGATGACTGGCTGTAGTCACAGCTGTGGCCGGGGGTCTCTCTAGATGACGAGCTATAGTCACAGCTGTGGCCGGGGGGTCTCTCTAGATGACTGGCTGTAGTCACAGCTGTGGCCGGGGGTCTCTCTAGATTACGAGCTGTAGTCACAGCTGTGGCCAGGGGTCTTTCTAGATTACGAGCTATAGTCACAGCTGTGTCCGGGGGTCTCTAGATGACGAGCTATAGTCACAGCTGTGGCCGGGGGTCTCTAGATGACGAGCTATAGTCACAGCTGTGGCCGGGGGTCTCTAGATGACGAGCTATAGTCACAGCTGTGGCCGGGGGTCTCTAGATGACGAGCTATAGTCACAGCTGTGGATGGGGGTCTCTAGATTACAAGCTATAGTCACAGCTGTGGCCGGGGGTCTCATGAGATGACGAGCTATAGTCACAGCTGTGGCCGGGGGTCTCTAGATGACGAGCTATAGTCACAGCTGTGGCCGGGGGTCTCTCTAGATTACAAGCTATAGTCAAAACTGTGGCCGGGGGTCTCATGAGATGACGAGCTATAGTCACAGCTGTGGCCGGGGGTCTCTAGATGATGAGCTATAGTCACAGCTGTGGCCGGGGGTCTCTAGATGAGGAGCTATAGTCACAGCTGTGGTTGGGGGTCTCTAGATGACGAGCTATAGTCACAGCTGTGGCCGGGTGGTCTCTCTAGATGACGAGCTATAGTCACAGCTGTGGCCGGGGGTCTCTAGATGACGAGCTATAGTCACAGCTGTGGCCGGGGGTCTCATGAGATGACGAGCTATAGTCACAGCTGTGGCCGGGGGTCTCTCTAGATGACGAGCTATAGTCACAGCTGTGGCCGGGGGTCTCTCTAGATGATGAGCTATAGTCACAGCTGTGGATGGGGGTCTCTAGATTACAAGCTATAGTCACAGCTGTGGCCGGGGGTCTCATGAGATGACGAGCTATAGTCACAGCTGTGGCCGGGGGGTCTCTCTAGATGACGAGCTATAGTCACAGCTGTGGCCGGGGGTCTCTCTAGATGACGGGCTGCAGTCACCGCTGTGGCCGGGAGTCTCGTGAGATGACATGGCTATAGTCACTGCTGTGGCTGGGGGTCTCGTGAGATGACGAGCTATAGTCACTGCTGTGGCCGGGGGTCTTGTGAGATGACGGGCTGTAGTCACAGCTGTGGCCAAGGGTCTCTTGAGATGATGGGCTGTAGTCACAGCTGTGGCCAGGGGTCTCTCTAGATGATGAGCTATAGTCACAGCTGTGGCTGGGGGTCTCGTGAGATGATGGGCTGTATTCACAGCTGTGGCTGGGGTCTCCTGAGATGATGGGCTGTAGTCACAGCTGTGGCCGGGGGTCTCTAGATGACGAGCTATAGTCACAGCTGTGGCCATGGGTCTCTAGATGACGAGCTATAGTCACAGCTGTGGCCGGGGGTCTCCTGAGACGATGGGCTGTAGTCACAGCTGTGGCTGGGGGTCTCGTGAGATGATGGGCTGTAGTCACAGCTGTGGCCGGGGGTCTCCTGAGATGATGGGCTGTTGTCACAGCTGTGGCCGGGGGTCTCTAGATGACGGGCTTTAGTCACAGCTGTGGCCGGGGGTCTCTCTAGATGACGAGCTATAGTCACAGCTGTGGTCGGGGGTCTCCTGAGATGATGGGCTGTAGTCACAGCTGTGGCCAGGGGTCTCTAGATGACAAGCTATAGTCACAGCTGTGGCCGGGGGACTCTAGATTACAAGCTATAGTCACAGCTGTGGCCGGGGGTCTCTAGTTGACGGGCTGTAGTCACAGCTGTGGCCGGGGGTCTCTCTAGATGACGAGCTATAGTCACAGCTGTGGCCGGGGGTCTCTGGATGACGATCTATAGTCACAGCTGTGGCCGGGGGTCTCTAGATGACGATCTATAGTCACAGCTGTGGCCGGGGGTCTCCTGAGATGATGAGCTATAGTCCCAGCTATGGCCGGGGGTCTCTAGATGACGGGCTGTAGTCACAGCTGTGGCCGGGGGTCTCGTGAGGGGTCTCGTGAGATAATTGCTATAGTCACAGCTGTGGCCGGGGGTCTCTCTAGATGACGAGCTATAGTCACAGCTGTGGCCGGGGATCTCCTGAGATGACGAGCTATAGTCACAGCTGTGGCCGGGGGTCTCGTGAGATAATGGCTATAGTCACAGCTGTGGCCGAGAGGTCTCTCTAGATGACGAGCTATAGTCACAGCTGTGGCCGGGGGTCTCTAGATGTTGGGCTTTAGTCACAGCTGTGGCCGGGGGTCTCTAGATGACGAGCTGTAGTCACAGCTGTGGCCAGGGGTCTCTCTAGATGACGAGCTATAGTCACAGCTGTGGCTGGGGGTCTCGTGCGATGATGGGCTGTATTCACAGCTGTGGCCGGGGGTCTCATGAGATGACGAGCTATAGTTACAGCTGTGGCTGGGGGTCTCTAGATGACGAGCTATAGTCACAGCTGTGGCCGGGGGTCTCTAGATGACGAGCTATAGTCACAGCTGTGGCCGGGGGTCTCTAGATTACAAGCTATAGTCACAGCTGTGGCCGGGGGTCTCTATAGTCACAGCTGTGGCTGGGGGTCTCTAGATGACGAGCTATAGTCACAGCTGTGGCCGGGGGTCTCTAGATGACGAGCTATAGTCACAGCTGTGGCCGGGGGTCTCTAGATTACAAGCTATAGTCACAGCTGTGGCCGGGGGTCTCTATAGTCACAGCTGTGGCCGGGGGTCTCTGGATGATGGGCTGTATTCACAGCTGTGGCCGGGGGTCTCCTGAGATGACGAGCTATAGTTACAGCTGTGGCCGGGGGTCTCTAGATTACGAGCTATAGTCACAGCTGTGGCCGGGGGTCTCTAGATGATGAGCTATAGTCACAGCTGTGGCCGGGGGTCTCTAGATGACGAGCTATAGTCACAGCTGTGGCCGGGGGTCTCTAGATGACGAGCTATAGTCACAGCTGTGGCCGGGGGTCTCTAGATGACGAGCTATAGTCACAGCTGTGGCCGGGGGTCTCTAGATTACAAGCTATAGTCACAGCTGTGGCCGGGGGTCTCTATAGTCACAGCTGTGGCCGGGGGTCTCTGGATGACGAGCTATAGTCACAGCTGTGGCCGGGGGTCTCTAGATGACGGGCTGTAGTCACAGCTGTGGCCGGGGGTCTCTAGATTACGAGCTATAGTCACAGCTGTGGCCGGGGGTCTCTAGATTACAAGCTATAGTGACAGCTGTGGCCGGGGGTCTCTAGATGACGAGCTATAGTCACAGCTGTGGCCGGGGGTCTCTAGATGACGAGCTATAGTCACAGCTGTGGACGGGGGTCTCTGGATGACGAGCTATAGTCACAGCTGTGGCCGGGGGTCTCTAGATTACAAGCTATAGTCACAGCTGTGGCCGGGGGTCTCTGGATGACGAGCTATAGTCACAGCTGTGGCCGGGGGTCTCTGGATGACGAGCTATAGTCACAGCTGTGGCCGGGGGTCTCTGGATGACGAGCTATAGTCACAGCTGTGGCCGGGGGTCTCTAGATTACAAGCTATAGTCACAGCTGTGGCCGGGGGTCTCTGGATGACGAGCTATAGTCACAGCTGTGGCCGGGGGTCTCTGGATGACGAGCTATAGTCACAGCTGTGGCCGGGGGTCTCTGGATGACGAGCTATAGTCACAGCTGTGGCCGGGGGTCTCTAGATTACAAGCTATAGTCACAGCTGTGGCCGGGGGTCTCTGGATGACGAGCTATAGTCACAGCTGTGGCCGGGGGTCTCTAGATTACAAGCTATAGTCACAGCTGTGGCCGGGGGTCTCTCTAGATGACTGGCTGTAGTTACAGCTGTGGCCGGGGGTCTCTAGATGATGGGCTGTAGTCACAGCTGTGGCCGGGGGTCTCTAGTTGAGGCCCTGCAGTCACACATGCTATGCTCGCTGTCTCCATGTGCCATGGTTCGGAGGAATATGCTCGGTGTATGTCAGACACACGACTCTTCGGCCCCTCTGGCCCCCACTGCGGCCTCCAGGGAAAGGAAAGTGCTGCCATCTGGTCGTAGACGGTCTGGAATGTGCAGCTCATGAAGTGAGACATGAACAAGAGACTGCTCAGAGAGAAAGAGAACCAGAAGCCATGTGCCCCTACTAGTCAGGAGAAAACTATGTGCCCCCCAAGACCCAGCGTCCTAGACTGGGGGATAGGAGCCAACAAGTCCGAGAACCCCCTCATCAGCGACTCATCCCCTCACCACCCTGCTGTGGACTAGGGTAGGGGGATATCAGCTCTGGACTTGGGGATATCAGCTCTGGACTGGGGTAGGGGGGTATTCACTCTGGACTGGGGTGGGGGGGTATCATCTCTGGGGTAGGGGGGTATCATCTCTTGGGTAGGGGGGATATGAGCTCTGGACTGGGGTAGGGGGTATCATCTCTGGGGTAGTGGGGGTATTCACTCTGGACTGGGGTAGGGGGGATATCAGCCCTGGACTGGGGTAGTGGGGGTATTCACTCTGGACTGGGGTGGGGGGTATCATCTCTGGGGTAGGGGGGATATAAGCTTTGGACTGGGGTGGGGGGTATCATCTCTGGGGTAGGGGGGATATGAGCTCTGGACTGGGGTGGGGGGGTATCATCTCTGGGGTAGGGGGGATATAAGCTCTGGACTGGGGTGGGGGGTATCATCTCTGGGGTAGGGGGGATATGAGCTCTGGACTGGGGTGGGGGGGTATCATCTCTGGGGTAGGGGGGTATCATCTCTGAGGTAGGGGGGCATCATCTCTGGGGTAGGGGGGTATCATCTCTGGGGTGGGGGGGTATCATCTCTGGGGTAGGGGGGTATCATCTCTGGGGTAGGGGGGTATCATCTCTGGGGTAGGGGGGACATGAGTTCTGGACTGGGCTCCTCAGTCTTGAGATCAGAGCCCAGAAGCTGCTGGATCCTGGAATGCAGAAAGTGTGGAGGAGGGAGAGAAGCAGGAGAGGAGCTCAGGGCACAACAGCCAAACACATCAGGTCCTATCAGCCGTCAGGCAGGAGAGGAAAGGGAAAGAGATGGAAGGAAAAGAGGAGGGATGGAGGGGAAGGGAAAGATAGGACAAAAGGAGGGAAAGACGGAAGGAAAGAAAAGAAATAAGGAAAGGATGAGAAAAAGTACAGAAAGAGAGGGAAGAAAGGTATACAGATAAACATGCGGCATCCTGAGCACAGGAGACACATGGTGGTGGAGGTGCAATGGTCTCCCTGCGCCCGTTATCTCCCTGCACCCATTATCTCCCTGCTCCCGTTATCTCCCTGCGCCCGTTATCTCCCTGCGCCCGTTATCTCCCTGCACCCATTATCTCCCTGCGCCCGTTATCTCCCTGCGCCCGTTATCTCCCTGCGCCCGTTATCTCCCTGCGCCCGTTATCTCCCTGCGCCCGTTATCTCCCTGCACCCATTATCTCCCTGCTCCCGTTATCTCCCTGCTCCCGTTATCTCCCTGCGCCCGTTATCTCCCTGCGCCCGTTATCTCCCTGCGCCCGTTATCTCCCTGCGCCCATTATCTCCCTGCGCCCGTTATCTCCCTGCTCCCATTATCTCCCTGCGCCCGTTATCTCCCTGCGCCCGTTATCTCCCTGCGCCCATTATCTCCCTGCGCCCGTTATCTCCCTGCTCCCATTATCTCCCTGCGCCCGTTATCTCCCTGCGCCCGTTATCTCCCTGCGCCCGTTATCTCCCTGCGCCCGTTATCTCCCTGCGCCCGTTATCTCCCTGCGCCCATTATCTCCCTGCGCCCGTTATCTCCCTGCTCCCATTATCTCCCTGCGCCCGTTATCTCCCTGCGTCCGTTATCTCCCTGCGCCCGTTATCTCCCTGCGCCCGTTATCTCCCTGCTCCCGTTATTTCCCTGCTCCCATTATCTCCCTGCGCCCGTTATCTCCCTGCGCCCGTTATCTCCCTGCGCCCGTTATCTCCCTGCGCCCGTTATCTCCCTGCGCCCGTTATCTCCCTGCGCCCGTTATCTCCCTGCGCCCGTTGTCTCCCTGCGCCCGTTGTCTCCCTGCGCCCGTTATCTCCCTGCGCCCGTTATTTCCCTGGGCCCAGGACTTGAGGGTATCTTTATGGAGCTGCCCCTTCCCCCCACATGTTGCCAGGAAATAAACATCTTAAACTCATGAAGCTACATGAGGAGCCCCCACCCCAGCCCCCTCCACTTTGACATGTGGCCATATGCTCACTGATAGCGGAGGGGCGTCTGTGCTTCACTCCCCCTGCAGTTACACTGCCACCTCCCTATGTAGGTCCGGCCTGGGGTCACATACTTCTTATTGTGACATACTGACAGTAGGTCCTGTGGTGGCACATTGTTGGGGTAGATCCTGTAGTGATGACACATTGTCATAGTAGACTCTGTGGTGGTACTTTGTTGGGTAGATCCTGTGGGGGTACTTTGTTGGGTAGATCATGTAGTGATGACACATTGTTGCAGTAGACCTTGTGGTGGCACATTGTTACAGTAGACCCTGTGGTGGTACTTTTTGTGGTAGATCCTGTAGTGATGACACATTGTTGCAGTAGACCTTGTGGTGGCACATTGTTACAGTAGACCCTGTGGTACTTTTTAGGGTAGATTCTGTAGTGATGACACATTGTTGCAGTAGAACCTTTGGTGGCGCATTGTTGCAGTAGAACCTTTGGTGGCGCATTGTTGCAGAAGATCCTGTGGCAGCACATTGTTACAGTAGACCCTGTGGTGGTACTTTGTTGGGTAGATCCTGTAGTGATGACACATTGTTGCAGTAGACCCTGTGGTGGCACATTGTTACAGTAGACCCTGTGGTGGTACCTTTTGGGGTAGATTCTGTAGTGATGACACATTGTTGCAGAAGATCCTGTGGCAGCACACTGTTACAGTAGACCCTGTGGTGGTACTTTGTTGTGTAGATCCTGTAGTGATGACACATTGTCATAGTAGACTCTGTGGTGGTACTTTGTTGGGTAGATCCTGTGGTGGTACTTTGTTGGGTAGATCCTGTAGTGATGACACATTGTTGCAGTAGAACCTGTGGTGGCGCATTGTTGCAGAAGATCCTGTGGTGGCACATTGTTACAGTAGACCCTGTGGTGGTACTTTGTTAGGTAGATCCTGTAGTGATGACACATTGTTGTAGTAGACCCTGTGGTGGCACATTGTTACAGTAGACCCTGTGGTGGTACTTCTTGGGGTAGATTCTGTAGTGATGACACATTGTTGCAGTAGAACCTGTGGTGGTGCATTGTTGCAGAAGATCCTGTGGCAGCACATTGTTACAGTAGACCCTGTGGTGGTACTTTGTTGGGTAGATCCTGTAGTGATGACACATTGTTGCAGTAGAACCTGTGGTGGTGCATTGTTGCAGAAGATCCTGTGGCAGCACATTGTTACAGTAGACCCTGTGGTGGTACTTTGTTGGGTAGATCCTGTAGTGATGACACATTGTTGCAGTAGACCTTGTGGTGGCGCATTGTTGCAGTAGACCCTGTGGTGGTACTTTGTTGAGTAGATCCTGTAGTGATGACAAATTGTTGCAGTAGACCCTGTGGTTGCACATTGTTACAGTAGACCCTGTGGTGGTACTTTTTGTGGTAGATCCTGTAGTGATGACACATTGTTGCAGTAGACCCTGTGGTGGCACATTGTTACAGTAGACCCTGTGGTGGTACTTTTTGTGGTAGATCCTGTAGTGATGACACATTGTTGCAGTAGACCCTGTGGTTGCACATTGTTACAGTAGATCCTGTGGTACTTTTTGGGGTAGATTCTGTAGTGATGACACATTGTTGCAGTAGAACCTGTGGTGGCGCATTGTTGCAGAAGATCCTGTGGCAGCACACTGTTACAGTAGACCCTGTGGTGGTACTTTGTTGTGTAGATCCTGTAGTGGTGACACATTGTCATAGTAGACTCTGTGGTGGTACTTTGTTGGGTAGATCCTGTGGTGGTACTTTGTTGGGTAGATCCTGTAGTGATGACACATTGTTGCAGTAGACCCTTACAGAGTGGGCCGACTTGCCAGTGGTCAGACACTGAGGGAAATTGAACAGTTACTTGGGGCATACAGTGACCATTTCCTGCATCAGGGCAGTCACACACAAAGCAGAGAGGTCACAGAGTACAGTGTTGGCCCGCTCCATTGGTTATCACTGTGCCATCTGCTGTCTCCCCGCAGCATAAGCCTGCCACTGCTTCATACTCCAACACCTTCTTGGCCAAGACTAGGTCCGTTAGGTCAAGCCTGTTCCTCAACGCACAATGTTTTGTCAGTCAGTGGTTTCACAAAAACATCCACAATTAAGTCCTCAGTTTGGCGGTAATGTAAGGTCAGACGTCCTTGTTCTGGGAGAACCATCTGAACATGGAACTTCACAGTGGTATTTTTGGTTCTTAGGATTACTTTTTCCACCTGTGAGAGTACTTACGTCCTTGGATGTCAGGCATGGATTTTATTTCTTCCTCTGCACTCAATCTTTGTACCGTGTTAGCCAGTAGATAGAAAAATATTAAGATTTGAGAGTCCTCAGTGGTTGATACCATCTTTTCAGTTAGCCATTAAAAGGTAACAGATTCCATGCCTAATGAAGGGACCTTGGCAGTCTCGAAAGCTTGCAGTCTGTTACCACCTTTTCAGTTAACCATTAAAAGGTATCAACCAGTTGAGGACTCTGAAATCGTAATATTTTTCTCTGCAGCCTTAATCCATTTGTTTCCTCTTCCGAGAGCTGAGATCGGTCTTCTCCCGATGTGGTCTCCTACACGGGAGACCGTGGTTTAACTTTGTCTTCTCTGGTTGGACGCCTCAGTTCTGTATCTGTGTCTGGCTTTGTCTGACCGCTTGTAGTGTTTGGGCCCATGCTCACCCTTCAGCCATTTGTTCAGAAGTTGGCTGATCAATTCCAGTCTTTTGTTTTTTTCCAGTGATGACATTACATTATCTTTCAGATCTTCTGTGAGAGTAACGCTGTGACTACCAATAACTGCCGTTTTGCATCCTGTAGTCAAGCAATCTGTCACTGTCCAGAGTTTCCATTACCCTGCTTGACCTCAATGCTGGAGATTTCTGATACTTCATTGGCCTGCCGGTACATAGTGTGTGGTCTTTTTTTTCTGTGTGGCGTCTGAGGTCTCTATCACTGTATGGGGGTATTTGTCATTGTGTGGACTCTGTATTACTCTTCAGGGTCTCTATTACCATGTGGGAGTCCATTGCAGTGCATGGCTGAGTCTCTATTATGGTGGAGGCTCTGTCACTGCCTGGGATCTTTATTTCCATCCAGGATCCCCCTCTCAGTCTTGGCGCTCTCTCTGCAAGATTTCTGTTACGATGTGGTGTCTATTACTATTCAGGGTCTCCATCACTGTCTGGGGTCTCTGTGATTGTGCAAGGTTTCTGTCACAGGGTGGTGTGTCTATTACTAAGGAGGGTCTCCATCATGATGTTTGTTGTGCAGTCACTGTCACAGTGCAGGGTCTTCATAGTGTGAGGTTTCTCACACAGTGCAGGATCTCCATCAGTGTGCTAGGTCTGGAGTGTCCATCACTGTGTGGGGTCTCCATCAATGTGTGGTGGGCTGAGGTCTCCATCAAACTGCGGGGTCTTCTACTACCATGTGTTGTCTGAGGTATCCACCACTATAGATGCTGTGGGGTCTCCATCATCATGCAGTGTTTCCATTATTATGCTGGGTCTTTGGTCACCATCATTGTTCATGGTCTAGGATTTCTATCACCATTCATGGTCTGAGGTCTCCATCAGCGTGCAGGGTTTCCATTACTGTGCGGAGTCTGTTGTTTCTATCACCATGTGGGGTCTGGTGTCTCAATCACCGCCAGGGGTTTCCATCATGGTGCTGGTCTCCATCACTGACGTTTCTCTATGCTCTTGCCTGCAGTGATTTACATCTGCGGACCCCTGGAGATGCTACACATGATCATGCTGCAGGCTCACAAGGAGAAGCTGACCAATGGTGACTATGTCTTCTTCTATGTGGATGTGTTTGGTGAGAGTCTACGGTCTGATGGGAGCAGAGATGCCTACAAACCCTGGCAGAGTAACCAGAGCCACGAGGAGGCGCTAAAGGAGGCCTTCAAGGTGAGAACATGAGAGCCACCCACATCGATCTCCACCATGAGACCCCTAACCGATCAGTCACTGTGTAGACTGCGACCACTGTGGTGCGGTAATGGCAGCCATCTTGGTTGATCCCCAGCTTTCCATGAAACAGATCATCACCAATAATTATACCACAGACATGGATTATCCTGATAATTAGATGCACTCTGCATGGCAGTTATTACAGGCACTTCCCCTCAGTGCCTCAGAGTGCACGGTGACGGCCATGTAAGGAGCCGTCTCTGGTAATTATGTGATGTCTACAGATGTTCTCCAGCTCAGTCTGAGGGCTTTCCCTATATAGAGGTAGCAAATCCCTCCCCGGCTACTGACAGCGTCCTCCAGATGCCACGCACACGACCACCAGCCTCCAATGCGTGCTGTCACTTCCAGTATGAGCCTCACCAACATCAGGTGGCCCGGGACTCTGACAACTGGTCGGGGGTGAAGAGGGACTAATGACATCACCACTGTTAACATTATCATGTGCAATAGGTTGTCAGCACTGCCCCCTCTTACTGAGAACCAGCCTGTATACCCTGTGTGAGAGGTGGTCAGCCCTGCCATCGATGATGACATCATATCGGTGATCTTCATTGTTAGGATCTGTGTCATGTGATTCGAGGCCGCTCCTCCAGTATTGGTCAGTCTGTAACTCCCGCGTCGATCAGCTTTCTCTCACCATGCATGTCAATCTGTTCTCTTCAGACCGTCCTGGTGATCTCGTATCATGAACCTCAGAACCCAGAATACCAGACCTTCCAGAAGAACCTGATTCACCGATGTAAGGAAGAATTTAAGGTGGAGTTAAACTATTCATTGGTAAGTGCCCTTCATGTATGTGCCCACCATGAGGGAGTCACAGCTACATATCCACACATTGTACTTATACAATGCACACATTCTACGTATACAATACACACATTCAACATATACGATACACATATTCCACATATACGATACACATATTCCACATATACGATACACACATTCTACGTATACGATACACATATTCTACGTATACGATACACATATTACACATATACGATACACACATTCTACATATACGATACACACATTCTATATATACGATACACATATTCCACATATACGATACACATATTCCACATATACGATACACACATTCTACATATACGATACACATATTACACATATACGATACACACATTCTACATATACGATACACATATTCTACATATACAATGCACACATTCTACATATATGATACACACATTCTGCGTATACGATACACACATTCTACATATACGATACACACATTCTACGTATACGATACACACATTCTACATATACGATACACACATTCTGCATATACGATACACACATTCTACATATACGATACACACATTCTACGTATACGATACACACATTCTACATATACGATACACACATTCTACATATACGATACACACATTCTACATATACGATACACACATTCTGCGTATACGATACACACATTCTACATATACGATACACACATTCTACGTATACGATACACACATTCTACATATACGATACACACATTCTGCATATACGATACACACATTCTACATATACGATACACACATTCTACGTATACGATACACACATTCTACATATACGATACACACATTCTACATATACGATACACACATTCTACATATACGATACACACATTCTGCGTATACGATACACACATTCTACATATACGATACACACATTCTACATATACGATACACACATTCTACATATACGATACACACATTCTACATATACGATACACATATTCCACATATACGATACACACATTCTACATATAAGATACACACATTCTACATATACGATACACATATTCTACATATGATACACACATTCTACGTATACGATACACATATTCCACATATACAATACACACATTCTACATTTACGATACACACATTATACATATACGATACACACATTCTACATATACGATACACACATTCTACATATACGATACACATATTCTACATATGATACACACATTCTACGTATACGATACACATATTCCACATATACAATACACACATTCTACATTTACGATACACACATTATACATATACGATACACACATTCTACATATACGATACACACATTCCACATATACGATACACACATTCTACATATACGATACACATATTCTACATATACGATACACACATTCTACATATACGATACACATATTCTACATATGATACACACATTCTACATATACGATACACACATTGTACTTATACAATGCACACATTCAACATATACGATACACATATTCCACATATAGGATACACATTCTACGTATACGATACACACATTCTACATATACGATACACATATTCCACATATACGATGCACACATTCCACATATATGATACACACATTCTACATATACGATACACACATTCTACCTATACGATACACATATTCTACATATGATACCCACATTCTACATATACAATACACACATTCTACATATACGATACACACATTCTACATATACGATACACATATTCTACATATGATACACACATTCTACATATACGATACACACATTCCACATATACGATACACACATTCTACATATGCGATACACACATTCTACATATACGATACACACATTCTGCATATACGATACACACATAACACATATATAATACACTCATTCTACATATACGATACACACATTCTACATATACGACACACACATTCTACATATATGATACACACATTCTACATATATGATACACACATTCTACATATACGATACACACATTCTACACATACGATACACACATTCTACATATACGATACACACATTCTACATATACGATACACACATTCTACATATATGATACACACATTATGCATATACGATACACACACATTATACATATACGATACACACATTCTACATATGCGATACACACATTCTACATATACGATACACACATTCTGCATATACGATACACACACATTATACATATACGATACACACATTATACATATACGATACACACATTCTGCGTATACGATACACACATTCTACATATATACGATACACACATTATACATATACGATACACACATTCTACATATACGATACACACATTCTGCATATACGATACACACATTCTGCATATACGATACGCACATTCTACATATACGATACACACATTCTGCATATACGATACACACATTCTACATATACGATACACACATTCTACATATACGATACACACATTCTGCATATACGATACACACATTCTACATATATGATACACTGTCATGATCTCTGCAGGCAGAGATCATAGCAAGCCTATAGAGGGACAAGCTCTCGGAAGATGGAACTATACTGACCATGAACTAAGCCTGCCGCGCAACTAGAAATAGCCAGGTAGCATTTCCTATTTATCGCTAGATGCCCAGCTCTGGCCTAAGACCTAAATAGCTAGCAGAGGGAAATATAAGACCTGGCTCACCTCTAGAGAAATATTCCAAAGAAGACAGTAGCCCCCCACATATAATGACGGTGAGTTCAGATGAAACAACAAACGCAGCAGGAAAATAGTCTTAGCAAATTTGAGGTCCGCTTACTAGATAGCAGAAGACAGATAGTATACTTTCATGGTCAGCAGGAAAACACTAACAAAACACCATCCAGAGATTACCTTAAACTCTGGCATTAACTCATAACGCCAGAGTAGCAATCCCTGATCAACGAGAGCTTTCCAGACACAGTAACAAAACTTCAGCTGTGAACTGGAACAAATAGGCAAAACAAAACATGGACAAAAGTCCAACTTATCTAGTAGTTGTCTAGAAGCAGGAACAAGCACTGAGAGGCATCAGATAACATTGTTGACCGGCAAGAAACCACCAGAGAAATGAGCTTAAATAGCGACACCCACTACTGATGGAACCAGGTGAAACAGGAAAGAGGATGACAAGTCCAATTCCACAAGCGGCCACCGGGGGAGCCCAGAATCCAAATTCACAACAGTACCCCCCCCTCAAGGAGGGGGCACCGAACCCTCACCAGATCCACCAGGGCGACCAGGATGAGCCCTATGGAAGGCACGAACAAGATCAGAAGCATGAACATCAGATGCATTGACCCAAGAATTATCCTCCTGGCCGTAACCCTTCCAGTTGACCAGATACTGGAGTTTCCGTCTGGAAACACGAGAGTCCAAAATTTTCTCCACAACGTACTCCAACTCACCCTCAACCAACACCGGAGCAGGAGGCTCAACTGAAGGTACAACAGGCACCTCATACCTGCGCAATAACGACCGATGAAAAACGTTATGAATGGAAAAGGACGCAGGGAGGTCCAAACGGAAAGAAACAGGATTAAGAATCTCCAATATTCTATAAGGGCCGATGAACCGAGGTTTAAACTTAGGAGAAGAGACCCTCATAGGGACAAAACGAGAAGACAACCACACTAAATCTCCAACACAAAGCCGAGAACCAACACGACGATGACGGTTGGCAAAACGCTGAGTCTTCTCCTGGGACAACTTCAAATTGTCCATAACCTGCCCCCAGATGTGGTGCAATCTCTCCACCACCGCATCCACTCCAGGACAATCCGAGGATTCCACCTGACCGGAGGAAAATCGAGGGTGAAACCCCGAATTACAGAAAAACGGGGACACCAAGGTGGAAGAGCTGGCCCGATTATTGAGGGCGAACTCTGCCAATGGCAAAAAAGCAACCCAATCATCCTGGTCAGCAGAGACAAAACACCTCAGATATGTCTCAAGGGTCTGATTAGTCCGCTCGGTCTGGCCATTAGTCTGAGGGTGAAAAGCAGATGAAAAAGACAAATCTATGCCCATCCTAGCACAGAATGCCCGCCAAAATCTAGACACAAATTGGGTACCTCTGTCAGAAACAATATTCTCAGGAATACCGTGCAATCGGACAACATTCTGAAAAAACAGAGGAACCAACTCAGAAGAAGAAGGCAACTTGGGCAGAGGAACCAAATGGACCATTTTAGAGAAACGGTCACAGACCACCCAGATGACAGACATCTTCTGGGAAACAGGCAGATCTGAAATAAAATCCATCGAGATGTGTGTCCAAGGCCTCTTAGGAATAGGCAAGGGCAACAGCAGTCCGCTAGCCCGAGAACTACAAGACTTGGCCCGAGCACAAACGTCACATGACTGCACAAAGACTCGCACATCTCGTGACAGGGAAGGCCACCAGAAGGATCTTGCCACCAAATCCCTGGTACCAAAAATTCCGGGATGACCTGCCAATGCAGAAGAATGTACCTCAGAGATGACTCTGCTGGTCCAATCATCCGGAACAAACAGTCTATCAGGCGGACAACGATCCGGTCTATCCGCCTGAAACTCTTGCAAGGACCGCCGCAGATCAGGAGAAACGGCCGACAAAATTACTCCCTCCCTAAGGATACCTGTGGGTTCAGAATTACCAGGAGAGTCCGGGTCAAAACTCCTAGAAAGGGCATCTGCCTTAACATTCTTAGAACCCGGTAGGTATGACACCACAAAATTAAAGCGAGAAAAAAATAAAGACCAGCGCGCCTGTCTAGGATTCAGGCGTCTGGCAGTCTCAAGATAAATCAAATTTTTGTGGTCAGTCAATACCACCACCTGATGCCTAGCCCCCTCGAGCCAATGGCGCCACTCCTCAAACGCCCACTTCATGGCCAAAAGCTCCCGATTCCCAACATCATAATTCCGCTCTGCGGGCGAAAATTTGCGAGAAAAGAAGGCACAAGGCCTAATGACGGAGCAGTCGGAACCTTTCTGCGACAACACTGCCCCAGCTCCGATCTCCGAAGCGTCAACCTCAACCTGAAAAGGCAGATTCACATCAGGCTGACGCAACACAGGGGCAGAGGCAAAACGGCGCTTAAGCTCCTGAAAGGCCTCTACAGCATGAGGGGACCAATTAGCAACATCAGCGCCTTGTCTGGTCAAATCAGTCAGTGGTTTAACGACATCCGAAAAACCAGCAATAAATCGGCGGTAAAAGTTGGCAAAGCCCAAAAATCTCTGAAGACCCTTAAGAGAGGAGGGCTGAGTCCAGTCACAAATAGCTTGCACCTTGACGGGATCCATCTCAATGGAAGAGGGAGAAAAAATATACCCCAAAAAGGAAATTTTCTGGACCCCAAAAACGCACTTAGACCCCTTCACACATAAAGAATTAGACCGCAGAACCTGAAAAACTCTCCTGACCTGCTGGACATGAGAGTCCCAGTCATCAGAAAAAATCAGAATATCATCCAGATATATTATCATAAATTTATCCAGAAAATCGCGGAAAATATCATGCATAAAAGACTGGAAAACTGAAGGGGCATTAGAAAGACCAAAAGGCATGACCAAATACTCAAAGTGGCCCTCTATACGAGCAAACAAATCAGTAAGCAATGGCAATGGGTATTGATACTTAACAGTGATCTTATTCAGAAGCCGATAATCAATACATGGTCTCAAAGAGCCGTCTTTTTTTGAGACAAAGAAAAACCCAGCTCCCAAGGGAGAAGAAGATGGACGAATATGTCCCTTTTCCAAAGACTCCTTTATATATTCCCGCATAGCAGTATGTTCCGGCACAGACAAATTAAACAAACGACCCTTTGGATATTTACAACCCGGTATCAAATCTATGGCACAATCGCACTCACGGTGCGGAGGTAACGACCCAAGCTTGGGTTCGTCAAAGACGTCTTGATAATCAGAGAGGAACTCAGGGACTTCAGAGGGAATGGACGACGAAATAGAAACCAAAGGTAAGTCCCCATGAATACCCTTACATCCCCAGCTCAACACAGACATTGCTCTCCAGTCCAAGACTGGGTTGTGAGACTGCAACCATGGCAATCCCAGTACCAAATCGTCATGTAAATTATACAGCACCAGGAAACGAATAATCTCCTGGTGATCCGGATTGATACGCATGGTTACTTGTGTCCAGTATTGTGGTTTATTATTAGCCAATGGGGTGGAGTCAATCCCCTTCAGAGGAATAAGAGTCTCCAAAGGCTCTAAATCAAAACCACAACGATTGGCAAAGGACCAATCCATAAGACTCAGAGCGGCGCCAGAGTCAACATAGGCGTCCGTGGCAATGGATGACAAAGAGCAAATCAGGGTTACAGACAAAATAAACTTAGACTGAATGGTGCCAATGGAAACAGACTTATCAAGCTTCTTTGTACGCCTAGAGCATGCTGATATAACATGAGTAGAATCCCCACAATAGAAACACAATCCATTCTTCCGTCTAAAATTCTGTCGCTCGCTCCTGGACAGAATTCTATCACACTGCATACTTTCTGGCGTCTTTTCCATAGACACCGCCAGATGGTGCACCGGTTTGCGCTCCCGCAGACGCCTATCAATCTGAATAGCCATTGTCATGGACTCATTCAGACCTGCAGGCAAAGGGAACCCCACCATAACATCCTTAACGGCATCAGAGAGACCTTCTCTGAAAGTTGCCGCCAAGGCGCACTCATTCCACTGAGTAAGCACAGACCATTTACGGAATTTTTGGCAGAAAACTTCAGCTTCGTCTTGCCCCTGAGATAGTGCCATCAAAGTTTTTTCTGCCTGAAGTTCCAAATGAGGTTCCTCATAAAGCAAGCCCAAGGCCAGAAAAAACGCATCCACATCGCGTAACGCAGGATCCCCTGCTGGCAATGAGAAGGCCCAATCTTGAGGGTCACCCCTGAGCAAGGAAATCACAATCCTAACCTGCTGAGCAGGGTCTCCAGCTGAACGAGACTTCAGGGACAAATAAAGCTTACAATTATTTCGGAAATTCTGGAAGCTAGCTCTATTCCCTGTGAAGAACTCCGGCAAAGGAATTCTCGGCTCAGATACCGGAGCATGTACCACAAAATCTTGTAAATTTTGTACTTTCGTGATGAGATTATTCAAACCCGCAGTTACACTCTGGAGATCCATTATTGTCAGGTGCACACAGAGCCATACAGAGATTAGGAGGAGAGAGAGAAAAAAGACTGCAGCAAGGCAGACTGGAGGGAAAAAAAAAAAAAAAAAAAAAATTCCAGCAGACTTCTTATAACTCTCCTTTCTCAACCTGGGTCATTAACACTTTACGGGCCGGTCAAACTGTCATGATCTCTGCAGGCAGAGATCATAGCAAGCCTATAGAGGGACAAGCTCTCGGAAGATGGAACTATACTGACCATGAACTAAGCCTGCCGCGCAACTAGAAATAGCCAGGTAGCATTTCCTATTTATCGCTAGATGCCCAGCTCTGGCCTAAGACCTAAATAGCTAGCAGAGGGAAATATAAGACCTGGCTCACCTCTAGAGAAATATTCCAAAGAAGACAGTAGCCCCCCACATATAATGACGGTGAGTTCAGATGAAACAACAAACGCAGCAGGAAAATAGTCTTAGCAAATTTGAGGTCCGCTTACTAGATAGCAGAAGACAGATAGTATACTTTCATGGTCAGCAGGAAAACACTAACAAAACACCATCCAGAGATTACCTTAAACTCTGGCATTAACTCATAACGCCAGAGTAGCAATCCATGATCAACGAGAGCTTTCCAGACACAGTAACAAAACTTCAGCTGTGAACTGGAACAAATAGGCAAAACAAAACATGGACAAAAGTCCAACTTATCTAGTAGTTGTCTAGAAGCAGGAACAAGCACTGAGAGGCATCAGATAACATTGTTGACCGGCAAGAAACCACCAGAGAAATGAGCTTAAATAGCGACACCCACTACTGATGGAACCAGGTGAAACAGGAAAGAGGATGACAAGTCCAATTCCACAAGCGGCCACCGGGGGAGCCCAGAATCCAAATTCACAACAATACACACATTCTACATATACGATACACACATTCTACATATACGATACACACATTCTACATATACGATACACACATTCTACATGTACGATACACACATTCTACATATATGATACACATATTCTACATATACGATACACACATTCTACATATACGATACACACATTCTGCATATACGATACACACATTCTACATATACGATACACACATTCTACATATACGATACACACATTATACATATACGATACACACATAACACATATATGATACACACATTCTACATATATGATACACACATTCTGCATATACGATACACACATTCTACATATAGGATACACACATTCTACATATACGACACACACATTCTACATATACGACACACACATTCTACATATACGATACACACATTCTACATATACGATACACACATTCTACATATACGATACACACATTCTACATATACGATACACACATTCTACATATACGATACACACATTCTACATATACGATACACACATTCTACATATACGATACACACATTCTACATATACGATACACACATTCTACATATACGATACACACATTCTACATATACGATACACACATTCTACATATACAGTGGGTACAGAAAGTATTCAGACCCCTTTACATTTATGACTTTTTGTTTCATTGCAGCCATTTGGTAAATTCAAAGAAGTTCATTTTTTCTCATTAATGTTCACTCTGCACCTCATCTTGACTGAAAAAAAGCAGAAATGTAGAAATTTTTGCAAATTAAAAAAAAAAGAAAACTGAACTATCACATGGTCATAAGTCTTCACACCCTTTGCTCAGTATTGGGTAGAAGCCCCTTTGGAGCTAGTACAGCCATGAGTCTTCTTGGGAATGATACAACAAGTTTTTCACCCCTGGATTTGGGGATCCTCGGACATTCTTCCTTGCAGATCCTCTTCAGTTCCTTCAAGTTGGATGATGAATTTTGGTGAACGCCATTTTCAGGTCTCTCCAGAGATGCACAATTTTGTTAGGTCATGGCTTTGGCTGGGCCAGTCAAGAATGGTCACAGAGTTGTTCTGAAGCCACGCCTTTGTTATTTTAGCTATGTGCTTAGGGTCATTGTCTTGTTGGAAGGTGAACCTTTGGCCAAGTCTGAGGTCCAGAGCACTCAGGAAGAGGTTTCCATCCAGGACATCTCTGTACTTGGCCGCATTCATGTTTCCTTCAATGACACCCAGTCGTCCTGTCCCTGCAGCTGAGAAACACCCCCATAGCATGATGCTGCCACCACCATGTTTCACTGTTGGGATTGTATTGGGCAGGTGATAAGTAGTGACTGGTTTTCTCCACACATACCTGTCACGAAAACCTTCCCTTTTTGGTCACGAACATGTAGCTCTCTGGCATCTCTTTACCCTGCTGGTCACGAAAACCTTCCCTTTTTGGTCATGAACTTGCAGCTCTCAGGCACCCCCTTACCCTGCTGGCCACTAAGGGTATTGACAGATGATAATGTGAGCGCAGCTGCTCTAATTTCTGTTGAATATTGCGGCACATGATGTGACGGGATGTATATATACCATCGGTTCCTGATAGGAACATATATATACCCCGATCTGGTCACCATCAAGTCCCCAGCTCCACATAAATACGAAAACTGTGCTGCCACCACCGACCTATAGGTGGATCGGACACCCATTTAGTAACTTGAATTTGCACGGAGTATGTGGCGGATCGCTCCTAGAACAAGAAGAACGAAGCTAGCAAATTTATAAGTTTACTCCACAAAAAATCGGCAGTGTTTATAAAAGATACATATGATATTACAAAAGAGACAAAATACAAGTATGTACAAAACAATTATGAAATAAAAGGGATGAAATTACGAAACTTACGAAATCTCAGTCACAGGTATAACGTGTCGATAAAGGGAAGGCGAGGTCCCAAAGAAATGATCCAGTACCACAGCATGGTGTCTAGCTGTCTCTCCTTACACTGAATGCATGCCAAAGATGGACGTTCGGGTTTTATGCTTTGGCCATAAAGCTAATGCTTCCCATTTTGCTGACCTCACATATGGACTGTTTTCTGGCAGGTACACATAGCTAGGAAAGTTACCAATAACTCATTTTCTTCATATCTTTGGCCGGGAAGCTCACAGGCCAATGATATTGGCATTATTTTTTCCCCTGTGCATTACCGTTCTTTAGAGTCCAAACACGGTGTTACAGAATCCCGCAGCACCCAAAGTATGTTGGGCCGTTATATATATATATATGTATAATAGGTTCCATGTGAGATGCATCAGCCCACAGGCTGCGCTCCTGGGCAGATGGGACAAGATATTCTCCTTCTGTCCTCCCCCACCTTTGTAATTCCCACAGTAAATATCGGCAGGCTCCGGCCACCTGCGGCCATTGTAATGTATGTCTGGCCTGCTGCTGTTCTATTGGCCTGCCCTCTGTATCTGTGTTATATATTCTGTGTGCTGTGAATAAAGTGTGGTTAGACTGGAAATACGTGGAGAAGCAGTGAGATTTTATATGCGCCCATGTAACCCAGGAATTCCAGTTAGCGTCCTTCATTCAGAATCCAGCCAAAGCAGAGTGGACCTCCTGATACACGGGGTGGTACTGAAAGAGGTACTCCAGCACAGTAGACCCCGTTACACACGGTATGTCTGTGATCTGCTGGTGGGCAGAAATTCATTTCCCAGGTTTCTGTTTGCCCTAAATGCCGCAAAACGCTGCTTGCATAACCCTAAGTGCCCAGATCCTGGAAATCTAACTTTCATGTTTCTAGGATTAATGTGTTTTATTGAATTTCACTTTGAGTATTTTGCTTATAAGACAAAAAGGATTTTGGAGGGAATTACATTCAGCTCTACAGGCAATAAAAACTCACATTCCACAAGGATCATTTGCCTGTAGGGATGGGGTGGAAATTCACAGAGGGGGGAGAGGGGCTGCATATTTGGATTTTGGTCCTACAGAAACCAGTGATGGGAAGAGTAGTCGGCCAGTTCTGGTGGTATCCCGAACAATGGAAAATAATTCATATTTTCCTGACAATACCGCTTAGAATTTTCACCAAAAAGGCCTGTGTTCGTCTTATCAGACCAGAGAATCTTATTTAGCAAACTCTATGCAGCTTTCATATGTCTTGCACTGAGGAGAGGCTTCCGTCGGCCACTCTGCCATAAAGGCCTGACTGGTGGAGGCTGCAGTGATAGTTGACTTTGTGGAACTTTCTCCCATCTCCCTACTGCATCTCTGGAGCTCAGCCACAGTGATCTTGGGGTTCTTCTTTACCTCTCTCACCAAGGCTCTTCTCCCATGATTGCTCAGTTTGGCTGGGTGGCCTGGCCTAGGAAGACTTCTGGTAGTCCCAAACTTCTTCCATTTAAGGATTATGGAGGCCACTGTGCTCTTAGGAACCATGATGACTGCAGAAATTCTGTTGTAACCTTGGCCAGGTCTGTGCCTTGCCACAATCCTGTCTCTGAGCCCCTTGGCCAGTTCCTTTGGCCTCATGATTCTCCTTTGGTCTGACATGCACTGTGAGCTGTGAGGTCTTATATAGACAGGTGTGCGCCTTTCCAAATCACGTCCTATCAGTCTAATTACACACAGCTGGACTCCAATGAAGGAGTGGAACCATCTCAAAGAGGATCACAAGAACATGGACAGCATGTGACGTAAATATGAGAGCAAAGGGTCTGAAGACTTATGGCCATGTGAGATTTCCGTTTTTCTTTTTTAATAAATTTGCAAAAATTTCTACATTTCTGTCTTTTTTCAGTCAAGATGAGGTGCAGAGTGAACATTAATGAGGAGAAAATGAGCTTCTTTGAATTTACCAAATGGCTGCAATGAAACAGAGTGAAAAATGTAAAGGGGTCTGAATACTTTCTGTATCCACCGCGTGTGTGTGTGTGTATATATATATATATATATATATATATATATATATATATATATATATATATATATATATAGCTGTATACTCCGCTCAAACTATGTGTGTGTGTGTGTGTGTGTGTGTGTATATATATATACACCGTGTACTACTCCCCTCTCATTGTGTGTACATATACTATGTTTAACATATACTCCGCTCCCTCTGTGTGTGTGTGTGTGAATGTGTATATATATATATATATATATATATATATATATATATATATATATATATACACCGTACACTCCGCTCTCTCTCTCTCTGTGTATATACCGTACACTCCGCTCTCACTGTGTATACACCGTACACTATACACACTATACATACAGGACTTGCACTGTGCTGTGGCCACTTGGAGGATAGATCTTTCTGCGTTTTCTTGGCCATTTCTTACGGTTTCACCTCTGAGTTACATTTACTTTCCATCTCTCCAGATGAACCTCATTGCCGGCTGCTTCTATGACGGCGTGCTGCTTTATGCCCAAGCTCTGAACGAGACCCTTCAAGAAGGAGGTTCTCCAAAGGATGGAATACGGATTGTACAGAAGATACAGGAGCGCAGCATACAGGGTGAGGGTATGATGTGTGTAGTATGGAGGATAGTCACAGTATACAGGGTGAGGGTATGGTGAGTGGTGTATGCAGGATAGTCACAGTATACAGGGTAAAGGTATGATGGGTGTAGTATTTAGGATAGTCACAGTATACAGGGTGAGGGTATGATGTGTGTAGTATGGAGGATAGTCTCAGTATACAGGGTGAGGGTATGATGGGTGTAGTATGGAGGATAGTCTCAGTATACAGGGTGAGGGTATGATGGGTGTAGTATGGAGGATAGTCACAGTATACAGGGTGAGGGTATGATGGTTGTAGTATGGAGGATAGTCACAGTATACAGGGTGAGGGTATGATGGTTGTACTATGGAGGATAGTCTCAGTATACAGGGTGAGGGTATGATGGTTGTAGTATGGAGGATATTCACAGTATACAGGGTGAGGGTGTCACGTATCCACACCGCTGCCACCAATATGTCACGATTCACACCGTGACCGTCACCCCTACGTCACGGATCGGGGTGACTTTAGGCCAACAGACGGCTATCACATGTGCAGGGGGCTTATCTTAGTTATACCTCCACTGCTACAATGTGATGAAAAAACACACACAAGGCTGTTGACCTCTTAGTTTACAGCAGGGGCTTAATTTAGGTATCCCACTGCTCTTCAATATACCACGAACTGCAGGGATTTATGTATATCCCGCTTACAGTTCCACTTGAAACTTGCAGCTCTCTGGCGCCCCCCTTACCCTCAGGTCAGATTAGGTACTGCACCTAGAGTAGTCGCCAGACAGGCTACCTGCTATGTACTGACTATTGGGCACGCTGAAGCGAGGCGATATAAATACTCCCACTCAGGCAGGAGCAATAATTATCAACGCCGCAGTCGCTACGACACCCAAAGGCCCCGCACACGGTATGTTGCCACCAGGTTCGATTAAACGGTTCCGAAGCTAACCCAAAACAGTAGCGTAATTCCCTTCAGGAGACTTAGGGTACGTTTTAGAGCATGAAGAACGAAACTAGTATTAAATATTTTACTCCGAAAGATTAAGGCAGTGTTTACAAAGGTATATAAGGATGTTACAATATGAGACAATTGAAAATGTACAAGGTAATTATAAAATAAAGGGATTAAATGAGAAAAGGGTACACTCACATGTTCTCAGTTCATTTCAGGCAACCAGGCTAGTGGGTGGAGTTCCCATATGTCCCAATGCATCAGGACTGGCAGTCAGGGCTCCTTATGTACAACTAAACTGCTGGAAGCCTGGCAGAAACTTATAAACCGCAGTCCGTGACATCACCAACAGGGCTGGCTTCCACAGTCCCTCCTATCTCTTCAGTCTTAGTAAATTTAACACAAGTTTGTCTAATGCCTGTATCTCCGCTACCTAACATGTCCGAATCATAACACACCCAGCATTCATCTTGTATTAAGATTTGCTCTCTATAGATACTAAATTCAGGCTAGTAGGGACACTCAGTTCCAGAGAAATCTGTACTTATTTACCTGGTGGAATTAGAAGCTCATGCTTACAGGGGCTGACAGACCCGCCGATGGACATTAGCAATATGTATTTATTATTTTCCTAGCCCCAGTCGTTGGCCCAGAATCTTACAATATTAGGACAAAGGACCTCATATTTTAAAGAACTTCTATTCCAGTCCTAGCTAGTACAGATGAGAGGGGGCGAGTAAATTGCTCAGAGCTTGGAATTTATGGCCAGAGCAATAAAACCTTTTCTACACATCCACATCTCAGCAAACACAAACACACAGAGAAGGGTTTTTTTTTCGCCCACAGCAAAGCTACGAAATCATATTACATTTCATACAATGAGGTATGCCTCCATGCGCACCTCAGTAGTTTCACCCCGGCGGGACAGTCCATCTGCATTTCCATGCTCCCTGCCCGTTTTGTGTTCAATGGTGAAGTCAAACTGCTGAAGGGCAAGGCTCCAGCGTAGCAACCTGCCGTTGGTTCTACACATGGCGTTTAGCCAGAGCAGAGGGTTGTGGTCAGTCACCACCATGAAGGCACCGCCATACAAGTAGGGCTGCAAGCGCTGCAGGGCCCAGACTATGGCCAGGCACTCCTTCTCAATGGTGGAGTAGGCCACTTCCCTCGGCAAAAGTTTCCGGCTCAGGTACAACACTGGGTGCTCTTGGTCTTCCGAGTCAACGTGGCTGAGCACAGCACCAAGGCCAAACTCGCTGGCGTCGGTCTGTACCAAGAACGGTCGACTGCTGTCGACTGCTTTCAACACAGGGGCGTTGCACAGTGCTGTTTTCAACGCCTGGAAGGCCCCCTCACAGCCATCGGTCCAGTTGACGATGTGGGGCAGTTTCTTCCTGGTGAGGTCCGTCAAAGGTTTGCCAGGCTACTATAGTGCTGTACAAAGCGCCTATAGTACCCTGCAATGCCCAGGAAGGACATCACCTGTTTCTTGGTCCTGGGAGGGGGCCAGTTCACGATCGCTCCCACTTTCTCAGGCTCTGGCTTTAGAGTGCCTCCGCCTACCCGGTGCCCCAGGTAGCGGACCTCCCTCATGCCCATCTGGCACTTTCCCGGCTTGATAGTCAGTCCTGCTCGGAGAATTTGCCTGAGCACCTTCTCGAGATGCTGCAGGTGTTCCTTCCAGGAGGGACTGAAGATGGCAATGTCATCCAAGTATGCCACGGCGTACTCCTCCAGTCCCTGAAGCAGGAGGTTGACCATCCGCTGGAAAGTGGCAGGGGTATTCTTCATGCCGAAGGGCATGACCGTGGACTCTTACAGTCCAAAGGGTGTGATAAAGGCGGACTTCTCCTGCGCCTCGGGGCTCAGGGGAATCTGCCAGTATCCTCGACTCAGATCCATTATTGTCAGGTATTTTGAGCCAGCTAACTTCTCAAGCAGCTCCTCGATGTGCGGCATTGGGTGCGCGTCAGAGGCTGTAATGGCATTGAGCCCCCTGTAGTCCACGCAGAAACGGGTGGTCCGGTCCTTCTTTGGCACGAGAACTATGGGTGAGGCCCACGCGCTCTTTGAACGTCAAATCACCCCCAGCTGTAACATCTCATCGATCTCCTGGCGCATAACCTGCTGCACCTGGTCGGAGATTCGATAGGGTGTTCGCCGTAGTGGGGCATGATTCCCGGTGTCCACCTCGTGGACTGCTAACTCAGTCCTTCCTGGCCGGTTGGAGAACACGACCCGGAAGGGTTCCAGTGTGGTTTGCAACTGCAACCGCTGTGGTTCAGTTAATGAGGCGCATACCTCCACGTCCGCGATGGACCCACCGGCTTTGGCTTGGGCCAGCATGTCAGGAGGGTGTCTTCCTCCCCGTCTTCGGGTAAGCTGCAGACCGGTAGGACGAAAGGTTCACGTTTCTGATGAGCCTTCATCATGTTGACGTGAAAGGCCTTTCTCCTCCCCCGAGCGTGGTCAAGCGTGACCACGTAGGTGACCGGGTTGAGCTGTTGTGGGCGACGTACGGGCCCTCCCAGGCTGCCTGAAGCTTATCCTTTGGTACAGGGACCAGCATCCACACCTTTTGACCCATTTGGTAGGTCCTCTCCCGGGCATTCTGGTCGTACCAGCGCTTCTGATCAGCCTGAGCCTGCGTCATGTTGTCATGCACCAACTGCGTCAAGGTCTGCATCTTGTCACGGAAGCGCATGACATACTCCACTATGGACACTTCAGAAGGGTTCGGCTCCTCTTCCCAGGATTCTCTTACCAACCCAAGGGGTCCCCAGACTCTAAGGGGGAGAACCCCGTCGAGGCCTGCGGAACCTCTCGGTAAGCGAACAGCAGGTGTGGGAGGTACCACTCCCAGTCGCGCCCTTGTGTCTCAACCAGCATGTGTAGCATCTGTTTGAGGGTACCATTGAAGCGTTCACACAATCCATTGGTCTGTGTGTGATACGCACTCGATACCAGGTGCTTCACCTGCATTCCCTTACAGAGAGCCTCCATTAGGCGAGACATGAATTGGGTCCCTTGATCAGTGAGCATCTCCCTGGGAAATCCTACCCGTGAAAAGATGGCCAACAGGGCATCCACCACCTTATCTGCCCTAGTTGACGACAGAGCTACTGCCTCTGGGTACCGGGTAGCGTAGTCTACCACAGTAAGAATATATCGCTTTCCAGAGCTGCTGGAGACGGCCAGCGGGCCCACAATGTCCACAGCGATCCTCTGGAAAGGCTCCTCTATCACTGGCAAAAGGGATCAGGGGAGCCTTAATAGCAGGCCCCGCCTTCCCCACTCTTTGACAGGTGACACAGGTGCGGCAGTAGTTTGACACATCTGTCCCCATCTTAGGACAATAGAAGTGTTGAGACAGCCGGGCCTTTGTTTTGCTGATCCCCAAGTGTCCAGCTAGTGGGATCTCATGGGCAATCCATAACAACTCACCCCGGAATTGCTGCGGGACGACCAGCTGTCTTTCCCTCAACCACTCCTTTTGCGATTTTCCGGGTACTGTCTCCCGGTACAACCTTACTCTTTCCCAGAACACCCTCTCCTTATCTGTCACGGAGGTGGGTGTCTCGGCGAGTTGTCTCAAACTCTCTAGGCTCGCATCTGTGTGCAGAGCGGCCTGAAACTCCTGGCTAGGGGAAGCCAGAAGCGACGTCCGGGTCCCTTCCCCACGGGAACCCTCTGGGACCTGCTCTGGGTCCACCTCTGGTTCAGTCACCATGAAGACTGAGGAGGGTCCGGAAGGCAGACAGTTATCTGCGTTCCGAGCACTCTGACCTCGGGTGACAGCAGCTACGTAGGCTGTCTCCCTGGGGATTTCTACAGACCCATCATAAGGCGCTGCTATGGGTACTACTTCCCCATCCACCCCCATTACCTCAGGAGCATTGCTACTTATGGGCCAGTTACCTTCCTTGGTGGCACTGGTCAATTGCATGGCATCACCTTCCTCACGGTTCCCATGTATCTCCCCATTTCCTGTAGCACCGACACTTGTCCCTGCTAGGGGTTCCTCAGCCGTCTCACTCCGCAGAGCGACGTGGCTGAGCACTCCTGTACCTATGGACACATCAACTTTCACAGAAAAATCATCAGGTTCATTTGGCACAGGTACAACATTTTCACCATCAATCCTAGGGAAAAAATGGTTATCAGAGGCATCATTACTGGATAAAGCATGGTCAGGTAAGGCATGCGATTTCCCATCATCATCATCATCATCATCAGGGTTAACGTTACCCTTATTATCAGATTGGGGAGGGGTGTCAGGGACATGGTATGCAACCATCCTCCCCAAATCAGTCCCCAACAAAACATCAGTGGGCAAATTATCAGACAGCCCCACTTCCTTCACCCCGCTCCCGGCACCCCAATCAATATAAACCCGGGCCATTGGCAAGGGACAGCTGATGCCCCCAATCCCAGTGATAGTTAGGGTTTTCCCCGGAATTATTTCTTCAGGGGCCGCCAGTTCGGGTCGGATGAGGGTTCGTTCAGCCCCGGTGTCCTTGAGGCCTGTAGCAACATGGCCTCCCACGGTGACATGCTGTACGTTGTCACACACCCTCCCAGCCACACCACCCACCAAAAGAACTGCTGCATTAGGCCCGGGGGCCTTGGATAAGGGGTTCTTCGGCTTGTCTGGACAGTGGGGACTGAGATGACCAGTCCGCTTGCAGAAGTAACACTGGCGACTTTCGGTGGTAGGTCTGGTGCTGTTGGCTACGGGGACAGGACCTCTGGTGTGTTGGCTGTCAGGGGTACTGGCATTAGTTGCAGGCTTACCCCCTCTCCAGCTGGTGGTAACTGGCTTCCGCACTTCCGATCTACGGTTGGCCTCATAGGCATCGGCAATCTGCGCTGCTTTCGTCACGTCTATGGGTTCTCTGTCCATCAGGAACTGTCGCACCTCAGCTGGGCAAAGATATAAGAACTCGTCTTTGATCATCAGGTCTCCCACCTGCTCAAAGGTGGTCACTGACAGTCCTTGGATCCACTGGTTAAAGTGGGTCCTGAGTCCATGCACCACATTGCCGTAGCTGTCCTGTGGGCCACGTTGGAGGTTCCGGAAGTTTCTACGGTACACCTCGGGTGTAAGCTGGTATTTTGTTATCAGAGCCTGCTTGATGGCCTCATAGTCACCATGTTGTTCTTGAGGAAGGGCAGCAAACGCCTCCAGAGCTTTGCCTCTCAGCCCTGGGGTCAGATATCGTGCCCATTCTTGTGTAGGCAGCTGGTACTGCCTGCAGGCTTTCTCAAAGGCCCACAGAAAAGTGTCCAAGTCCCCGTCCTTTTCCATCACAGGAGAGTGCTCGGGCCGGGCCTTCGGTATCTGAGCGCTTCTGGGCTCATGGCTGGACTGGAACGACCCCTGCATTTGCAGTCGGGCTAACTGCAGCTGGTACTCCCGCTCTGCTTGCTGGGCCTGGGCCTCTCGCTCGGCTCGGGCCTCCCACTCGGCTCGCTCCTGGTATTGCTGGATCAGCCGTCTATCACGGTCATTGGCGGGGAGTAGTTCCAAGACCGCCAGCAGACTGGGGTCCAAACCGCCCTGGTTGCTAGTAGGGCCTGTATTCAGTGGTTGGACCTCTGCTGCAGCACCAGGTTCACTTGTGCTGGCTTCTGCGGCCTCTGGGCTCTGTGGCCTGGCTTGGTCTGCTTCAAATTGCACCAGTTCAGCGACCATGTGAGCCTTGGTCTTGCCCTGGGAGTTCAGGCCATGGTACGTGCATATCCCAGCAAGAGTGTCCTTCTTCTGCTGGGTGTACCAGGCTTCTCCTTTCGCAGCCATGGTTGCCAAATAAAAGATAGGATAGAAAAACGAAGAGAAAGGGAGGGGATAATTACCAGTACACACAATTGTCTCAGGACTAATAAACACTGAGTTCGTTCTCCAAACTTATTTGCACAGAGTCCTCGCAAGAACTTTGCAAGTTTTTAGTGAGAGGAATGATTGCTCAAACCAAATCACTAATGCCCTAAGATCCCACCGCCTTTCCACCAATTTGTCACGTATCCATACCGCTGCCACCAATATGTCACGATTCACACCGTGACCGTCACCCCTACGTCACGGATCGGGGTGACTTTAGGCCAACAGACGGCTATCACATGTGCAGGGGGGCTTATCTTAGTTATCCCTCCACTGCTACAATGTGATGAAAAAACACACTCAAGGTGTCACGGATCCCTTCTCCGTGGTGTCTCTTATTCGTCACGTGCCTGCTCTCACACGTGACTTGGGGTTGTGCCTGCAAGGGTTAATCTATCTCCCCACTCTCAGTCCAGCATTCAACCTCTGTCCTATGCTGTAATGGGAGCATAAATCACACACCGTCCCAGGCCACACACCCGCTCATACGCGCTGCCACCACTCATCGAATACACGGGCGATGAGTCCCGGACTAATAATAATACTAATAAAAATATGTCTATCACTCATAAGGCTCACACACCTTTAGGCTATGGATTCTTTAGAACATTCAAGGTTCAACTTGTTAAAGTTTTATACTTTAATAACAAAAGGGTCAGTGCTTACAATAAGAAAAGGTATAAAAATATGATAATAAAAGGACATACAACTTATGCAAAACAGTATCAAAATAAACAGGAGAAAATTACAGAAGTTATCAAACTGGTAGTTGCTTCTGCTCCCTGAGGGTAGGACGAATGTAGATTGGATCACAACAGCTTCTCAGGCTGCCCTCACATGTGAACACAATTCTCTGTCTGCAGCCTAAATTTATAACTTTGGTCTGAGGTCAGGTTTCTAGACCGGCCCCTCAGGTCAATATCATAACTGCTGCCTGTTTGATTGGGCCACGGCTGCGCCCCCAATGAATATATTATTCTCTCTTGTGGAGAGGTTCTCAGGGATAGATTACCTCAGGCCGCAATTTAGCATCTCCCCTCCAAGACCTCAGAGGTGTCAAGTGTTCCTTTGTTCTTGGCCTTAGCCAGACCTCCTGGTGAGATCTGGAGACAGAATTTCTACTAGTTCCAAGGAAGTACCTATTAACACCTAGGTGCGACTTGCCTTCAGGACAGATGTTACATTATCACTAGTCACATATATAACCCTAGACATATGCCACTAAACACATATAGATATATATATATATATACATATTTCACCACACAAGGCTATTGACCTCTTAGTTTACAGCAGGGGCTTATTTTAGGTATCCCACTGCTCTTCAATATACCACGAACTGCAGGGATTTATGTATATCCCGCTTACAGTTCCACTTGAAACTTGCAGCTCTCTGGCGCCCCCCTTACCCTCAGGTCAGATTAGGTACTGCACCTAGAGTAAGTAGTCGCCAGACAGGCTACCTGCTATGTACTGGCTATTGGGCATGCTGCAGCGAGGCGATATAAATACTCCCACTCAGGCAGGAACAATAATTATCAACGCCGCAGTCGCTACAACGACACCCAAAGGCCCCGCACACGGTATGCTGCCACCAGCTTCGATTAAACGGGTCGGAAGCTAACCCAAAACAGTAGCGTAATTCCATTCAGGAGACTTAGGGTACATTTTAGAGCAAGAGGAACGAAACTAGTATTAAATGTTTTACTCCGAAAGATTAAGGCAGTGTTTACAAAGGTATATAAGGATGTTACAATATGAGACAATTGAAAATGTACAAGTTAATTATAAAATAAAGGGATTAAATGAGAAAAGGGTACACTCACATGTTCTCAGTTCATTTCAGGCAACCATGCTAGTGAGTGGAGTTCCCATATGTCCCAATGCTTCAGGACTGGCAGTCAGGGCTCCTTATGTACAACTAAACTGCTGGAAGCCTGGCAGAATCTTATAAACCGCAGCCTGTGACATCACCAACAGGGCTGGCTTCCACAGTCCCTCCTATCTCTTCAGTCTTAGTAAATTTAACACAAGTTTGTCTAATGCCTATATCTCCGCTACCGAACATGTCAGAATCATAACACACCCAGCATTCATCTTGTATTAAGATTTGCTCTCTATAGATACTAAATTCAGGCTAGTAGGGACACTCAGTTCCAGAGAAATCTGTACTTATTTACCTGGTGGAATTAGAAGCTCATGCTTACAGGGGCTGACAGACCCGCCGATGGACATTAGCAATATGTATTTATTATTTTCCTAGCCCCAGTCGTTGGCCCAGAATCTTACAATATTAGGACAAAGGACCTCATATTTTAAAGAACTTCTATACCAGTCCTAGCTAGTACAGATGGGAGGGGGCGAGTAAATTGCTCAGAGCTTGGAATTTATGGCCAGAGCAATAAAACCTTTTCTACACATCCACATCTCAGCAAACACAAACACACAGAGAAGGGTTTTTTTTCGCCCACAGCAAAGCTACGAAATCATAGTGCAGCGCCCCACAGGCCTGGTCGTTGCAGTACTGACGCTCCGCCGCTACGGGGAGTGATGGTATGTCTGATGGCACTTAAGGAGTTCACCTGACCAGGTATCACAGTCACACATTACACGTCACACTCTGGCCACCAGGGGGAGCAAAGGATTCTATGTATTAGGCCACTCCACACAATCTGGTAAAACTGGGGGTTGGATAGGAAGTTAGTGAGAAGCTGACTGGGTTGGAACCAGGAACATCCTGTGGCAGAGGGTGTTGCGGGGGAAGATTCAGGGGAGTCCCTGTCAGGGGTGGGATCCTGACAGAGGCCTAGCGAACTGGACAGAACGTTACAGAACCGCGCCTGCACTTCATCGCGGCGGTACCTTAAGAAAGGATAAGAGGCGAGGTTTATTGTGGAGAGTGAGAAACGAGATCAAAGCACAAAGGAGAATATAACCAGTAGGAGTCGTGCTGTAAGATCGAGGCAACATCCTACTGAGGCGCGTAGCCGGTGGCCGGAACGCCTAGGAAGTATTGGGCTCCAAGCATTACTTCAAATAGCGGCAGGACAGTTAATTATAGGTTGGCTGTCTCACCTAAATCACCTAAGCAGACATAGGGGGCAATTGTGGGAGAGGGGTGACTCTAGGGTCCCGGAAGAAGTCCAGGCCTACCCATCATACGGGTGCGTCCTAGCCATATCATCTGGGGGACGGAGAAAGAACATCAGAACAGATACGAGTTGTGAGAGAAGAACATCAGAAACAGACACAACAGTTGTGAGGACTATCCTGTGGTGCTCAGCAGGGAAGTACTACAACACACAGGCGCTAGAAGGTAGGCACAGATCTCCACCTGCAAAGGGAACTCTGGAGGTGCCATCGGACCGGCCGGTCTCCGCCAGCCCTGTTAGCAGTGCTCTGGATTGTGGATCCCGAAGCCTTCAGTAAAGAGGTAAAGAGACTGCAACCCTGTGTCCTCGTTATTCATCGCACCTTGCACCACGCACCATCATCACATCTTTCATTGGATGCCCCTTAGCAGGGTCACGGACCGGGTCTAGCCACCGTGACAACCCCAGGACCCAGACAGAGAGGCCCGGTACCGAGTACCCCGCGGCCCTGCGTCTGGGGGCGCTCCAATATTACATTTCATTCAATATTGTGACAGAGGGTACGATGTGTGTAGTACAGAGGATAGTCACAGTATACAGGGTGAGGGTATGATGGGTGTAGTATGGAGGATAGTCACAGTATATAGGGTGAGGGTATGATGGGTGTAGTATGGAGGATAGTCACAGTATACAGGGTGAGGGTATGATGGGTGTAGTATGGAGCATAGTCACAGTATACAGGGTGAGGGTATGATGGGTGTAGTATGGAGGATAGTCACAGTATACAGGGTGAGGGTATGATGGGTGTAGTATGGAGCATAGTCACAGTATACAGGGTGAGGGTATGATGGGTGTAGTATGGAGGATAGTCACAGTATACAGGGTGAGGGTATGATGGGTGTAGTATGGAGGATAGTCACAGTATACAGGGTGAGGGTATGATGGGTGTAGTATGGAGGATAGTCACAGCATACAGGGTGAGGGTATGATGGGTGTAGTATGGAGGATAGTCACAGTATACAGGGTGAGGGTATGATGGGTGTAGTATGGAGGATAGTCACAGCATACAGGGTGAGGGTATGATGGGTGTAGTATGGAGGATAGTCACAGCATACAGGATAAGGGTAAGATGTCTGCAGTATGGAGCATAGTCACAGCATGGCCGGTGATGAGTTACTGTCTCCATTCTTCTCTTGTTAGGAATTACTGGGACTGTTACTATGGACAAGAACAACGACCGCAATACGGACTTTGATCTGTGGACAATGGCCGACCATGACAGTGGTCACTTCAGGGTGAGATCACATCGTTTCTCCTCTCGTTTGTTAAGGTTCATTTATGATATGAATTGTAGCAATAAAGTTTAACCCCTTCACCTACAGCCGGCTTTTACAATTCTGACCAGTGACTCATTATGTGTTAATAACTCTGGATCCCAGTGATTCTGACATTATTTTTTCATGACATATTGTACATTATTTACATCGATATGAATAAGGTTAATCATGAAATATGGAAAATTTGTCAAAATTTGAAAATGTTTGTTTTCAAATTTTTTACTTTTATGCCTTTTTTAATCAGAGAGTCATGCCACACAAAATAATTAGTAAATAATATTCCCCACATGGCTACTTTACATCAGAATACTTTTTTGTTTGAGAGTTGTCATGAACCGGGGTTGTTTGGTCACCCCCGGTTCTTTTCTGAAGGGGATTTATTTATATCCCACTTCCCAGTTCCGGTTTGGAACTTGCAGCTCTATGGCGCCCCCCTTACCCTCAGATCAGACAGGGAACTTCACCTAGGGTAATTAGTCGCCAGAAAGGCTGCCTTGCTATGTAATGGCTAATGGGCACACTGCAGCAAGGGTGATATAACTACTCCCACTCAGGCCTGAAAAATAATTATCAACCCCGTCCGTCACTGCCAGTTTCCCCCAAAATCTCAGGACACTTCCGCTGCCACCAGGTCCTATTTCTTATTTAGTAACGGGTCAGGAGCCAACCCAATTAGTAGCAATTGCTTAGGTCATAGGCTTTAGGGTAAGTTTTACAGCAAGGAAAACATTGTTGCAAATATTATAACTTCTACTCCAAAAAGATTAGGCAGTGTTTACAAAAGTATACAAAAGATATTATAAAATGAGACAATTATGTGTGTACAGACAATGACAAAACAAAAAGATTAAAGATGAAAATACACTTACAGTTGCTTAAGTCATTTCATAGCAGACCATGTGGTGTGGGGGGAGGGGTGATACATCAACATGCATCACAGAGTTTCTCTCAGCTAGCTCCCTGGACAAAGACTAGTGCAAAATGAGTATAAAAAAACACAACCAACAGCACCGAAGTATTCGGCTGCACGCTCCAGAGTCCAAGGATCCAATTTGGACAATACTCACAAATGTAGAAAAAGGAAGCAGCATCCGTTCCAGGTGAAGAAAATATAAAAAATCTTTATTCTGCCATAGTCACATACAACGTTTCGGCCATGTTGGCCTTTATCAAGTATACAATGCATAACACCTGGCCACCTTAAATAGTGTGGAGCCAAAACAAGCCCCAATCACTAACAGGGCGGCCCTAATATATTTACACAAACAAGTGCAAAAAAGTGCAAAAAACCACATAAGACACAGTTTAAAAACCATACTATAATCAATACATCGATACCACATCATATAATGTAATAAATTCTCCATAGTAGGAAAGGGATAATCCGCTGTTCAAGCCACAGACCAATCGCAGCGTTGTTGTTCCAGTTGTCATAGTAACCGCCCACCGGTTATTCAGTCCTTCATCTCCATGCAATGCAATCTCCGATCGCATCCGATCTTCATGCCAATACGCCACCTATAAGTCATAAACCCCCGCATATCATAAAAAACTTCTCACATCTACCTCCAAATCCGCCGATCTGGAACCGCCAGAGCAAGCGTGTGGGCACATCACATGTCTGCGGTCACATGACCGCAGCAGCGATGGGCCCCACAACGCATGTGCAAGCCGCGCCGGACCAGACACCGCTCCCAGCAATGTTAGGGCTCACATGCAGCCTCGTCAGAGACAGGGAGGACCCAGGGCAGAACGTCCTGTCCAACCCCCAACCTCCACGCGACGCAACAGTCCCAACATGCACGGGAGAACCGGATATAGCCAAGTCGGAGAGTGACTATACTGTACTATCTAAAGGTCTTACATTTTGCCCTAGAAACTCCCCAGATTGGTTCCAGATAGAATGTGACCTGTACGCCTTTTTTAGACGGTTACGACTTGCTGTACATTTTTCTGAAGGACAAGTGGGTGAAAACCTGGATATGGGGGTTGTGGATGGTTTTACTTTGAAAAGTACAGGTTTATTTAACAAAAGTTCTTTCCAACCTCCTGCTAGAAATCATTTTGTCGAGTCGTATATCGAATTGGTGGAAAAGGACATGAAATTACTGAAGGGGAGTTTTCGGAATATGGGCTTTAACAATCTGTCCAATGCGGAAAGACAATCACTCGATAATCTAGCGGGTAACACCAAAATTACAATCAAGCCGGCCAACAAAGGCGGTGCGGTTGTAATTATGGATACTACGAAATATGAAGCGGAAATTTTTGGTCAGCTAGCAGATACTGCTGTATATTTGAAATTGACATCCTACCACTCGATTCCAGGGTGAGTTACAGCTTCTGATCGAGGACTCCCTCAACAGTGGACTTATCGATCAGAAGCTTTCTGAATTTCTCTTTGTGGACACACCTATCACTCCAGTCCTGTACGCATTGCCAAAGATACACAAAGACCTAGAAAAACCCCCCGTATGCCCCATTGTGTCGGGGAGGGGTTCTATGTGTCATAAAGTGGCAATTTTTCTTGATAGAATCCTACGGTGTCATGCTACCTCGGCTCGGTCCTATATTAGGGATACTAATGATTTTTTGGAGAAACTCAGGGATATCAGGGTGGGTGCCTCTACCATCCTGGTATCCTTTGATGTTGTTTCCCTATACACGTCAATTGAACACGAGAAGGGATTAGATGCCGTCGGTGTGGTGCTGTCGGGCTCGGACGTGGCCCCGGCCTGTGCACAGTTGGTCCTCACCTTGCTGGAGTTCATCCTCAGGAGGAATTATTTCCTCTTTGGGGATGACTACTATCTCCAGTTAAGGGGTACCGCCATGGGGTCCAATGTGGCCCCCACATATGCTAACATCTATATGGCGGTACTTGAGGACCAATTTGTGTACAATTCCAGCTACTGGCGCCACGTCCGAGCTTGGTGGCGCTACATCGACGACATCTTTTGCGTATGGGAAGGGACCCAAATTGATCTCTTTGACTTTTTATCTGAATTGAATAATGTACATCCACAGTTAAAATTTACTGTTACCCACTCCGTGGATAGAATACAGTTCTTAGATACTGTGGTATATAAGCAAGATGATAGACTATATACTGATCTATTCGTGAAGACAACTGATAGAAATAGCCTTTTGGAGTATGGGAGTTATCATCCGAAGAGGATGATGGATTCGCTCCCTTGGAGCCAGTTGCTACGGGTACGTCGCATTGTGTCCGATGACGACATATGCGACGTCAGGTTGGATGAAATGTGTAACAAATTTATTTGTAGAGGTTATCCTGAAAAGAAGGTCATTTCCCACAAAAATCGGGTGACCGAGATACCAAATAGTGAGCTACAAACAAGAAAAAATAGAGCAATGCAGAAACGGGTTCCTTTTGTGTCAACCTATTGCCCAGTAAGTGGGGGGATTGCCAATATCTTGAATAAGCATTGGGGTCTTTTGAACAGAGGGTTACCGCAGATTGATCAATTTTACTCACGACCTATTCTTTCTTATAGAAGGGGACGTAACTTAAAAGACAGGCTGGTTAGGTCTGATGTTGGGACCAGGAAAGTTGCCCTCCAAAGGACTTTATGTCCACCCAGGATGGGCAATTTTCCTTGTCTCAACTGTGCCTGCTGTAGTAATATGTTGAAGGGTGATAGTTTTTATCACCCTCGTACGGGGAAAAAATTTTTAATTAAAGATCGCTATACGTGCTCCTCTAGTTTCGTAATCTATTTAATTGTATGTCCTTGTGGACTGATGTACGTAGGGGAGACTACGATGGAGGTTCGGGCACGTATAAGTAAGCATAAGAGCACAATAAGAACCAAATTACTTGAACTACCAGTCCCTAAACATTTTGATGAGTGCCGACACTCTGTGAATCAATTGAGATTCAGAGTGATTGATGGGGTCCCATTACTAAGAAGGGGTGGGAATAGGATACAGTTATTGAAACAAAAAGAGCTCAGATGGATCTCCATACTGGAGACTCTGCAACCGAAAGGGTTGAATATTGAGTATAATTTACAAATATGTATCTCTTAATTCCCTCTCTGTATAGGTGGTGCCTGCATCTGTATATTTGTTTTTAATTGTGCGGTTTTTAACTGTTTTTTCTATTATTGTACATCTGATATTTAATATCTGGGGGATTTTGAGCAAATGATATGTTGTCCTGCCTTTTGGGTTAGTCATAAGATGCCTTTTGGTTTCTCTCCCTTTATGTGTTAAATCGCTATCTGTGTTTATATTTATATATGCCTCTGTTGCCATGGAATTGGCTATATCCGGTTCTCCCGTGCATGTTGGGACTGTTGCGTCGCGTGGAGGTTGGGGGTTGGACAGGACGTTCTGCCCTGGGTCCTCCCTGTCTCTGACGAGGCTGCATGTGAGCCCTAACATTGCTGGGAGCGGTGTCTGGTCCGGCGCGGCTTGCGCATGCGTTGTGGGGCCCATCGCTGCTGCGGTCATGTGACCGCTGACATGTGATGTGCCCACACGCTTGCTCTGGCGGTTCCAGATCGGCGGATTTGGAGGTAGATGTGAGAAGTTTTTTATGATATGCGGGGGTTTATGACTTATAGGTGGCGTATTGGCATGAAGATCGGATGCGATCGGAGATTGCATTGCATGGAGATGAAGGACTGAATAACCGGTGGGCGGTTACTATGACAACTGGAACAACAACGCTGCGATTGGTCTGTGGCTTGAACAGCGGATTATCCCTTTCCTACTATGGAGAATTTATTACATTATATGATGTGGTATCGATGTATTGATTATAGTATGGTTTTTAAACTGTGTTTTATGTGGTTTTTTGCACTTGTTTGTGTAAATATATTAGGGCCGCCCTGTTAGTGATTGGGGCTTGTTTTGGCTCCACACTATTTAAGGTGGCCAGGTGTTATGCATTGTATACTTGATAAAGGCCAACATGGCCCAAACGTTGTATGTGACTATGGCAGAATAAAGATTTTTTATATTTTCTTCACCTGGAACGGATAGTGCAAAATGAGGTCTCCCTGTCTTATACCCCTGATTGTGACATCACTGGGTGGGCTGGATACGCCCCCTTTTGAAAGGTATGGAAAACCATCTATTAAACATATCTCGGCATATGAACCTCGTAGAAGGATGAGCTCCCAAAACCCCCCAGTTGGGAGCCCTGTCCCTGTGGGTTTCCAGAAATATGAACTGCCTATTTCTGTGAATATCCTGTGTTGACATACGGTACTTGGTCTTAAAGGACCACTGTAGCTGAACAAAGGGATTGCCATGTGTTGCTACTTTTTACTTTCATTTTCACAGCTGCATGCAGGAGGGAGGGGAGAATGGTTTAGAATTGCACAGAGCTGGCAGGCAGAGGAGAAGTGTATTCACCCACAGGCAGCTGGGGGGAAGAGAGGGGGGTCAGAAAGCCCACAGCGTGCGTCTGTAAATCCATGGAACCTTCTAGAAGTATACTCAGAACATGGCATATTTACATTATCAGGAGTTATAAGGGTTAAAAGATTATCAACAATGTCTTATTTTCAAAACCATTTTTTTAAGGACCACCTCACATTTGAAGTCACTTTGAAAGGCCTATAAAACAGAAAATGCCCAAAAGTAACACCATTCTAAAGACTGCACCCCCAGGGTGCTCAAAGCCACATTCATGAAGTTTGACCCTTTTATGGTTTTACCAGAATTAAAGTAACGTGGAAGAAAAGAATGAAAACTTAAATTATTCCCACCAAAGTATTGATTTAGCTCCAAATTTTTCACTTTCAAAAGGGTATTAGGAAAAAAATGGACCTTATTTGTTGTGCAATTTCTCCTGACTATGCTGATACCCCATATGTAGGGGGAAACTACTGTTCGAGCGCACAGCAGAGCTTGGAAGGGAAGGAGCACCAATATAATTCTGGAGCGCAATTTTGGCTGGAGCAGATTGCAGACACCATGTCTCATTTTCAAAGCCTGTGACAGCTTAGCCTTACGGAGAGACTCGGAAGGGACAGAGCGCTATTTGACTCTCAAAGAACCAGTTATTGTAGAATAGTTTGGTAACTCAATATACAGAGCCTCTAAGCGACACAAGCAGAATTTGCCCTCAAGTTACCCAATTTTGGAAATTACACCCTCTAGGATTATATGTACCGGTGTGCTGACTGTTTTTAATCCATTGTTGTTTTCTGAAAAAGAAGCAGCAGTGTATGTTGCTGAGTGAAAATTGCAAATCTGCCATTATAGTGCCCAGTACATTGTAGTGCCCAGTATATTGTAGTGCTCAGTACATTGTAGTGCCCAGTACATTGTAGTGCCCGTACAGTGTAATGCCCAGTACATTGTAGTGCCCAGTACATTGTAGCGCCCAGTACATTGTAGTGCCCAGTACATTGTAGAGCTCAGTACATTGTAGTGCCCAGTATATTGTAGTGCCCAGTAGATTGTAGTGCCCAGTACACTGTAGCGCCCAGTACATTATAGCGCCCAGTACATTGTAGCGCCCAGTACATTGTAGTGCCCAGTACATTGTAGTGCCCAGTACATTGTAGTGCCCAGTATATTGTAGTGCCCAGTAGATTGTAGTGCCCAGTACACTGTAGCGCCCAGTACATTATAGCGCCCAGTACATTGTAGCGCCCAGTACATTGTAGTGCCCAGTACATTGTAGTGCCCAGTACATTGTAGTGCCCAGTACATTGTAGTGCCCGTACAGTGTAGTACCCGTACAGTGTAATGCCGAGTACATTGTAGTGCCCAGTACATTGTAGTGCTTAGTACAATGCTTTGCCCATACGTTGTAGTGCTCAGTACATTGTAGTGCTCAGTACATTGTAGTGCTTAGTAGATTGCAGTACCCGTACAGTGTGGTGCCCAGGACATTGTGATGCTTAGCACATTGTAGTGCCCAGTACATTGCATTGCCCATACATTGTAGACCCCATACATTGCAGTACCCGTACAGTGTAGTGCCCAGGACATTGTAGTGCCCATACATTGTAGTTGTGACGGGGTCTACCGTGCTGGAGTACCTCTTTCAGTACTACCCCGTGTTTCAGGAGGTCCACTCTGCTTTGGCTGGAATCTGAATGAAGGACGCTGGCTGAAATTGCTTGGTTACATGGGCACATATAAAAGATCACTGCTTCTCCACGTATTTCCAGTGTGACAACTCTTTACTCACAGGACACAGAATATATCACACAGATACAGAGGGCGGGCCAATTGAAAAGCGGCAGGCCAGACATATATTACAATAGCCGCAGGTGGCCGGAGCCTGCCGATATTTACTGTGGGAAATACAAAGGTGGGGGAGGTCAGAAGGGGGATATCTTGTCTCCTCTGCCCAGGGGCGCAGACTGTGGGCTGATGCATTAGGGACATGCCTCTCACATGGAACCTATTATACATACATATAACTGCACAACATATTCTGGGTGCTGGGGGGTTCCGTAACACGGCTCCCCTTTTCAGCGACGCGATCGGCATACACAGTCTGATCCTTAACGGATCGGTTTGGGGATGACCGAAGTTTGTGGGGTTGGTACAAGTTCCGTTTGTCGACTTAGTCCATCGGCGCTACCGTTTTGTTTGCCGGGTCTGTAGTGGATGGTGAAGTCCAGAGGTTGTAGGGCTAAACTCCACCGCAGTAATCTGGCGATGTCTCCGGAGACCCGATTAAACCAGACTAGGGGATTATGGTCCGTTAGGAGAGAAAACTGTCGTCCATACAAATATGGTTGTAACTTTTTGAGTGCCCATACTACTGCCAGGCACTCCTTCTCGATGGCCGCATAGCTTACTTCACGGGGCAGTAGTTTCCGACTCAGGTAAGCTACCGGGTGTTCTTGGCCGTCCGGCCCGACTTGGCTCAGTACTGCCCCCAATCCAAACATAGAAGCATTCGTGTGAACAAGGAAACGTTTAGTTGGATCGGGTGTGGCCAATACAGGGGTATTGGTGAGGGCGTCCTTCACCTGGCGGAAGGCTTCCTCACACTCTGGGGTCCAGGTTACCTGGCGGGGTTGGTTCTTATGGGTCAGATCAGTGAGGGGCTTGGCTACGCTGCTGTAATTGGGGACAAATTTCCTGTAATACCCCGCTGTCCCTAGAAACGCCATGACCTGGGTTTTAGTGCGCGGGGTGGGCCATTTGGCTATTGCCTCAATCTTGGCTGGTTCTGGTCGCTGTTTCCCACTTCCCACCCAATGCCCTAAATACTGAACCTCTGCTTTGCCCACGTGACACTTGTTTGGGTTCAGGGTGATTCCGGCCTTGTGGATCCTGTCCAATACTGTCTCTAGGTGATTTAGATGCTCTTCCCATATCGCGCTGTAGCTGGCGATGTCGTCCAGGTAGGCACAAGCATAGTCCTGGAGATCATCCAGAAGCCGGTCAGTCAGCCTCTGGAAGGTCGCAGGGGCATTCTTCATCCCGAATGGCATAACTCGAAACTGGAATAAGCCGAACGGGGTGACAAATGCAGACTTGGGAATAGCGTCAGGACTAAGGAGAATCTGCCAGTAGCCTTTGCATAGATCGATGGTGGTCAAATACTTTGCCCTGCTAGCCGGTCTAACAGCTCATCCATGCGCGGCATGGGATACGCATCCGTCACCGTTTTCTCATTGAGCCTGCGATAGTCTACACAAAACCGTGTAGTCCCATCCTTCTTGGGCACTAACACTACCGGGGATGCCCAGGGACTATATGATTCTTCAATGACTCCTAAACGCAACATCTCTCGTATCTCTTGTCGCATCCCTTCTCGTACAGACTCAGGGACACGGAAGGGGGGTTGTCTCAGGGGGGTCTGATCCTGGGTCTCAACCTTGTGTTGTGCCAGGCGAGTGTACCCTGGTCTTCCCGAAAACATCCTCTGTCGCTGCCTCAACGCCTCCGCCTGCTGTCTCTCCCGGGGCCTAGGTCTTCACCCCAGTGTACCTGGTCCCATGTTTTAGACTGAGTCCTCTCCCCTAAGACATCAGGCAAGGGGAGTCCGGCTACATCCTCTGCTTCAGGTGCACAGATGGCCACTACCTCTTCAGGGCGCTCCCGGTAGGGCTTCAGCATGTTCACGTGGAACATGCGGATAACCCTGGGGTCGTCACAATCGGCGACATTATAGGTGGTGTCGGCTATTTTCCCCACTACCTGGTAGGGCCCCTGCCATGCAGCTTGGAACTTGTTCTGCCTAGTGCGTTCTAACACCAGGACCTTCTGTCCTATCTCAAAGGTGCGTTCTCTGGCCCTCCGATCGTACCATACGCGCTGGCGCCGTTGGGCCACCTGCAGGTTCCCACGTACAGCCTGGGTCAGCTCCTGTAGGCGGTCCCGGAATTCCAGCACATAGGGTACAATAGGTACCCCTTCTATGGTGCCCTCCCCTTCCCAGTGTTCAAGCACTAAGTCTAGGGGTCCCCTTACCCGTCTCCCGTATACCAGTTCGTACGGGGAGAACCCCATGGATTCTTGGGGCACCTCCCGATAGGCAAACAGGAGGTGAGGCAAGAATTTCTCCCAGTTCCTGTAGGTCCTGGTAAAAGTCCCAATGAGTTGTTTTAATGTCCTGTTAAAGCGTTCACACAACCCATTGGTTTGCGGGTGGTACGGGGTGCTTCTAATGGACTTTATGCCGCACAGCTTCCACAGTTGGTTGGTCACCTCTGCTGTAAAGTGGGTACCCTGGTCCGAGATAATCTCCCGGGGAAATCCAACCCGTGAGAAAACCTGGAGCAGGGCAGCCAGTATGTCTCTGCCAGTATGTTAGACAACGCAACCGCCTCTGGATACCGTGTGGCATAATCTACCACTGTCAATATATACCTTTTCCCTGACGGACTGGGTTTGGCTAACGGCCCTATCAGATCGACCGCTACTCGGCTAAATGGCTCCTCCACAATGGGGAGGGGGCGTAATTTGGCCTTGCATCGATCTCCCCTCTTGCCAATGCGCTGGCAACTGTCACAGGTCTGGCAGTACTGACGAACATCATAGGTTACCCCCGGCCAAACGACGTTTTGTGTCAGACGATGCCTGGTGCGACAAACGCCGAAGTGCCCGGCCAAGGGTATGTCATGAGAGATTCGCAGTAACTCTTGCCTATACTTCTTGGGAACTACCAGCTGTCGTTTTATAGTGGGGCTCGTCCCTGTGTGGTGCTGCTCTGTGATCCGGTAGAGGAGTCCCTGCTTCCATACAAACTGTTCCCCTTCCAGTACCCCTCTCCCCTCCTGTGCCTTCCCACGATATCCCTCCAATGAAGGATCCTCAAGTAACTCCCTCTTAAATTCATCTGGGGTGGCCCAAGAAATGTCTGGCTATGGGAATACGTGTAGGGCTGGGATGTCTTACCTGGGCCTCCTCTCAGTGTGATTCCGCCTCCGCAGCTCGATCTTGTCTCCGGGTGGTCACAGGATATGTCTCAGCCAGAGGGGCAACCGAGAAGGCATACAACATGGGCCCCAAGTCATTTCCCAGCAAGACGTCTGCAGGCAAATCCTCCATCAAATCGACCTCAACAAGGCCATCCCCTACTCCCCAGTTCAGGTGAATCATGGCAGTGGGCAGTCGATGTATGGCTCCCCCTGCTACACGGACTGCCACTGTCCGGTCCGTCTTCTCTTGGTCCCGGACGAGATGAGGCTTCACAAGGGTCAAAGTTGCTCCGGAATCTCTTAGTCCCTGCATGCGTTTCCCATTAACCCACACGACCTGTCTGTGCTGTTGTCGATTATCTGCCCGGGCTGCCTGCACGGGGTCTACTTCATGCAGCACTTCCTCCATCTCTTCCACCCCCTGGTTAGTTGTAGCCCTCAATGCCGGGTCAGCTTCGCCTTGGTAGCAGTGTACAGCGGCCCGGCTGAAGGTTGCTGTTCCCGCCTTTGGCCACTGGGTATGCTGAGTCCGGTTGGGACATTGTCTTTGCAGGTGGCCCAGCTGACAGCAGGTGTGGCATCATGCCCCAGGGGAACTGTGGTAGGCCAGGTTTCTAGCTGGTCCCAATACAATCTTCGGTGGTTTGGGGCCCTCCAGGTCCATGGGCGGACCCTTAGTGACCATCTTTGATCCAGACAACTGAGGCCTCCTGGCGTCATGATGTTCATCGGCCAGACGAGCGGCTTCCTCAAGAGTCATTGGCCGCCTGTCCCGAAGCCATTCCTGTGTGTTGGGGGTTAGTTCATTAAAGAATCGTTCTAACAAGAAGAGCTGGAGGACGTCCTCCTTAGTGGTTGCTTGGCTCCCTTGTACCCACTGTAGCAGTGAACGCCGTAATTTACAGGCCCATTCAGCGTGGGTATCGGTTACGCGTTTTATAAGTCTGCGTAACTTTTGGCGGTATGCCTCTGGTGTCAGCGCATACCGGGCCAAGATCACTTCTTTGATCCGCTCATAGTCCATACAGTCCTCATCAGGTACCATGCGATAGGCGTCCGCTGCCCGGCCGGTCAGCTTGCTGGCCAGAATCTGAACCCGTTCCTCCGGCTTCACTTGATGAGGGGCACACTGCCGCTCAAAGTCCTGCAGAAAGCCATCAATGTCTTCCTCTGCCTCCCCCAACTGTCGGAAGGCATTATACTGGATCTTTTTGTGGCTTACTGTTGAAGGTACCTAGTAGGAGGCCAGAGCTCCCCCTGCTCGCTGACTCTCCTCTCTCCGCTCTGCCAGCTCCATCTTGGCCAGCTCCACTTTGGTCAGCTCTGCCATCTCCATGGTTAGCTCTATCCTGGTCAGCTCGGCTATCTTTTCCTTCAGATCAGTACGCACATCAGCCATCACCTCTCGTATGATCTCTACTGCAGGGTTTGGGCCATAGAACGCCAGTCTGTTCTTTACCTCCCTCTGGAATTCAGTCTTCTCCACGTTCACATTGAGGGGCGCTGCACTGTCGTGTTCCATGAGGGCTGCTATCAAATCAGCTTTTGTTTTGTTGCTGGCAATTAACCCTCGGGCTTCCACCAGATCTTTTAATGTAGTCCTCTTTAACTTCTGGTAGTTGTTTTCCATTCATTCCTTTCCTCCTGTAGAAGGGGTATCATATCCCGCTGTCTGCCACCAGTGTAATGCGGTCTACCAAGCTGGGGTACCTCTTTCCGTGTTTCAGGAGGTCCACTTTGCATTGGCTGGAGTCTGAATGAAGGACGCTGTCTGGAATTCCTTGATTACATGAGAGCATATAAAAGCTGACTGCTTCTCCACGTATTTCCAGTCTCACAACACTTTATTCACAGAACACAGAATATATGTAACAACAGATACAGAGGGCAGGTCCATTCAAAAGCGGCAGGCCAGACATACATTACAATAGCCGCAGGTGGCCGGAGCCTGCTGATATTTACTGTGGGAATTACAAAGGTGGGGGAGGTCAGAAGGGGGATATCTTGCCCCCTCTGCCCAGGGGCGCAGCCTGTGGGCTGATGCATTAGGGACATATATCTCTCTATATATACAAATAACTGCATAACATATTCTTGGTGCTGGGGGGTTCTGTAACACGGGTGATGCCCAATCCTGGGCCTTCTGCCTGCCGACCGGTTCACCATCCGTACGGTCGGTGGACGAGTTTTTTTACGGCTCTGGCTCTGGTGTATGGTGATCCATATGGCGTCTCTCTGGTGGAATCCTGACTCCGTAAGATCAAGCAGGGGAGTCGGCCGGCTGAGGTGTACTGTTCAGAGTTCAGGAGGTGGGCCACAGACACACAGTGGAATGACCCTGCCCTTAGGAGCCATTTTGTGCGGGGTCTGTCCCCTAGGTTGCAAGATACTCTGGTGCAGTACGCAGCCCCCAGGTCGTTGGAGGCCGCCATGTCCCTTGCCATCCGGGTGGATAGACACTTGAGGGAGAGGCATACACAAAATGTGCCCCCTGTAGTCCTTGCTCGGGAGGAGGACACACCTGACCAGGCGGACGAACCCATGCAGGTGGGAGGAGTTGGTTCCCAAACTGGGTTGCCTGTGGTTCGCCGTGGAGTAGGGGCATGTTTCTACTGTGGGCAGACCGGTCATTTTATCAATGTCTGCCCAGCGCGTGCCAAAGTGCACCATCTAAAGAGCCGTGTCACCCTGGTCGTGTGGAGGGAGGCGACCAGGGTGTGTATATTTCCTCCATTTTTTCGTCTCAGTGTACCTTAACTGCTGAGGTGGTTATTGGTGGGGTAACTGAAAATGTTCCAGTGCTTGTGGACAGTGGAGCAGGAGTCAATTTGGTGGATGCTCATTTTGTCCAGACCCATGGCCTGATGAGTAGGTCGCTAGCTAGACCTCTAAGTGTCCAGGCCATTGACTCTGCCCCACTCAGCCAGGGGAGCATTACCCAAGTCGTAGACAATATACATCTACTTATAGGGGCTTGTCATGAAGAGTCCCTGTCATGCTACGCCTTGGAGGGCATACCAACTCCCATGGTCTTAGATCTCCCTTGGTTGAAAAAACACAACCCGGTCATAGACTTCTCTCTCTGCTCCTTTATAGACTTCTCTCTCTGCTCCTTTATACAGACTTCTCTCTCTCCTCCTTTATACAGACTCCTCTCTCTGCTCCTTTATACAGACTCCTCTCTCTGCTCCTTTATACAGACTTCTCTCTTCTCCTTTATACAGACTCCTCTCTCTCTTCCAGACTGCCCTCTCTCCTCCATTCTCCAGACTCATCTCTATCTGCTCCGTTCTGCAGACTCTTCTCTTTTTCTGCTTCCAATCTCCTCTCCCTTTTCCTTGCTCCAGATTCCTCCTTCCTCCAAACTCCTCTCTCTCCTCCTTTTCCCAGGCTCCTCTCTATCCTCCTTCCTCCAGACTCCTCTCTGCTATTTTCTCCAGACTCCTGTTTTTACTTTCCCTCCAAATTATTTTGTCTCCTCCTCACTCTAGACACCACTTTCCTCTCATATCTCTCTTCTCCTTCCTCCAGACTCCTCTCTGCTCCTCTGTTCTTCTCCTCCCTCCAGACTCCCCCCTCCTCCTCTTTCCAGACTCCTCACCATCTTGGTTGTTCCAGACTTCTCTCTTTCTTCCTACAGATGCCTCTCTGCTCCTTCCTACAGACTCTTCTCTCTGCTCCTTTTTACAGACTCCTCTCTCTCCACCTCCCTCCAGACTCCTGTTTCTCCTCTTTTCTCTCATTCCTCTCTTCTCCTACCACCAGACTCCAGTCTCTTCCTCCCTATAGACACCTATCTCTCTCTCCTCCTCCCTGCCGACTTTTCTCTCACATTTCTTTGCTGGACAACACATTGAATTATTGTTGGCAGCACATCCCTGTTTACATATTGCAGAGTGATGATAGTAATGATCCTAGCCACCAGTGGCAATCATAGGGACGTTCATCGTTACAATTAGTTTCAATCATTGGGTCAATTATAGTGAGTGCAGTATTTATCCTTTATCCATTATTCTTGCATATTAAGCTGTATCCATCGTCGTGTCGAATGCTCGATAGGTGCTGGTACTCACCCTTACATTTTATACTTTTATCCCAGGATATCAGAGTGGTCAGGGGTCTGCTCTCGATTATTCTCGCATCTAAAGCTGTATCCATCTTCGTGTTGTATGCTCGATAGGTGCTGGTACTCGCCCTTATATTTTATATTTTTTGTCCCGGGATATCAGAGTGGTCAGGGGTCTGCTCTCAATTATTTTTGCATGTAAAGCTTAAATCCTTCTTCGTGTCGTATCCTCGATAGGTGCTGGTACTCACCCTTACATTTTATACTTTTGTCCCAGGTTATCAGAGTGGTTAAGGGTCCAATCTCAATAATTCTCTGTCGCGATCCATTTTTGGATTCGTGGCAGCTCTGGTTCCACTCTGTTTCAAAAGTAGTTTTTTTCCTTTCAGGACCATCGGGGGTTAATGTCTGTTTTCGCCCCCGCTGGAAATCTGGTGTAACTGCAGTGCTGCTGGGTCAGCTAATGTGGGTGGTGACCTCTTCCACCATCCTTTAAATGGTCACCTGATTCATCAGCTGACTGATGGTGATAGTTTCTCTGGAAACACGCGATGTGTGAGGAGCTTTCTGGTTCCAGCGTGTATCAGCTGTTTGAGGTCCTGGTGTCGTATCCTACGCTGAGTGGAGTTTGGAGTCCAGCTTCAGTGTCATCTACGGTGTGGAGCTTGGCAGCTGAGTCTGGAAGCTGTGTAGTTTTTTTCCTCATACCTTTTGTGTTTGTCACTATCACCTGTGTGGTACCATCTGCAGTGGTGAGGCTAGCGCTCCTTACAGGCCAGTGCACAGGGCAGTGTGAAGTGATAACTAGGAATGAGGTTCCTGATGGTGGTGGGGGGAAGGACCCACTTACGGTTTTAGGGGAGTGCAGGGACAGGCTCACATTTGAGCAGGTGGTGTCCATTCCGTCTTTTCGCTATTGAAAGGGCCTTCCTTCCCCCTTTTCCCTCCCATTGTGAGTTTGTTGTGCTGTCCGCTTACCGACCCCCGTTGGGTCCCATTTCGTATCGTGACATTCTCACATGTAAAGCTGTATCTATCGTCATGTCGTATCCCCGATAGGTGCTGGTACTCACCCTTACATTTTATACTTTTATCTCAGGATATCAGAGTGGTCAGGGGTCCGCTCTCGATTATTCTCGCATCTAAAGCTGTATCCATCTTCGTATTGTATGCTGGATAGGTGCTGGTACTCGCCCTTATATTTTATATTTTTTGTCCCGGGATATCAGAGTGGTCAGGGGTCTGCTCTCAATTATTTTTGCATGTAAAGCTTAAATCCTTCTTCGTGTCGTATCCTCGATAGGTGCTGGTACTCACCCTTACATTTTATACTTTTGTCCCAGGTTATCAGAGTGGTTAAGGGTCCAATCTCAATAATTCTCTGTCGCGATCCATTTTTGGATTCGTGGCAGCTCTGGTTCCACTCTGTTTCAAAAGTAGTTTTTTTCCTTTCAGGACCATCGGGGGTTAATGTCTGTTTTCGCCCCCGCTGGAAATCTGGTGTAACTGCAGTGCTGCTGGGTCAGCTAATGTGGGTGGTGACCTCTTCCACCATCCTTTAAATGGTCACCTGATTCATCAGCTGACTGATGGTGATAGTTTCTCTGGAAACACGCGATGTGTGAGGAGCTTTCTGGTTCCAGCGTGTATCAGCTGTTTGAGGTCCTGGTGTCGTATCCTACGCTGAGTGGAGTTTGGAGTCCAGCTTCAGTGTCATCTACGGTGTGGAGCTTGGCAGCTGAGTCTGGAAGCTGTGTAGTTTTTTTCCTCGTACCTTTTGTGTTTGTCACTATCACCTGTGTGGTACCATCTGCAGTGGTGAGGCTAGCGCTCCTTACAGGCCAGTGCACAGGGCAGTGTGAAGTGATAACTAGGAATGAGGTTCCTGATGGTGGTGGGGGGAAGGACCCACTTACGGTTTTAGGGGAGTGCAGGGACAGGCTCAGATTTGAGCAGGAGGTGTCCATTCCTTCTTTTCGCTATTGAAAGGGCCTTCCTTCCCCCTTTTCCCTCCCGTTGTGAGTTTGTTGTGCTGTCCGCTTACCGACCCCCGTTGGGTCCCAATTCGTATCGTGACATTCTCACATGTAAAGCTGTATCTATCGTCGTGTGTCGATAGGTGCTGGTACTCACCCTTACATTTTATACTTTTGTCCCGGGATAGCAGAGTGGTTAGGGGTCCGCTCTCGATTATTCTCGCATGTAAAGCTGTATCCATCTTCAGGTCGTATGCTTGATAGGTGCTGGTACTCACCCTTACATTTTATATTTTTGTCCTGGGTTATCAGAGTGGTTAGGGGTCCACTCTCGATTATTCTCACATGTAAAGCTGTATCCATCGTCGTGTCATATTCTTGATAGGTGCTGGTACTCATCCTTACATTTTATACTTTTTTCCTGGGATGTCAGAGTGGTCAGGGGTCCGCTCTTGATTATTTTTGCATGTAAAGCTGTATCCATCTTCATGTCTGTAGTGAAATATGCATAGGTATATATATGTGTGTAGTGATATATGTATAGGTTTATATGTATACTTGTAGACTTGTAGATTGTGAGCCCTCGCGGGCAGGGTCCTCTCTCCTCCTGTTCCAGTTGTGACTTGTATTGTTCAAGATTATTGTACTTGTTTTTATTATGTACACCCCTCCTCACATGTAAAGCGCCATGGAAAAAATGGCGCTATAATAATAATAATATGTGTAACCAGCAGTAATTTAACATCTGTTCTGAGGCTGCAGGTCTCACAAGGGGAATTTGAAGAAAACAACCGCACTCAGAATATGAATTTGCGTCATAAACGTGAAATTTTTAATAGGGAACACCACAGTGATTTAATCAAGTGTTGAGGTAACGTTTCGACCCTTTGATGGGCCTTTATCAAGCCTCACTTTCAAGTGGAGGGCAATGGAAGCAGATTAGAACAATGTCCAGGATGGACACAGCGGCTCCACTGGAGACACCACCGCCAACCTTCCTGCCTCTGGACCCACAGTGCTTGTAGGGATCTCACTCCCTGTCCGTGCCATTCCGGATCCTCGTATTTTCTCCTTTTCTCCAGTGGAGCCGTTGTGTCCGTCCTGGACATTGGTCTCCTCTCCTGCCATTGCCCTCCACTTGAAAGTGAGGTTTGATAAAGGCCCATCAAGGGGTCGAAACGTTACCTCAACACTTGATTAAATCACTGTGGTGTTCCCTATTAAAAATTTCACGTTTATGACGCAAATTCATATTCTGAGTGCGGCTGTTTTCTTCAATTTTGAGTTGTCTGGATTCTATCCAGGTTCAGCCTGCACTAGCTCCATACCCCCAGAGTGCACGCCTTTCCTCTTAGAACTGGTCTCACTGGGGGGTCACAGCATATGTTGCCCTGAGCAAGCAGTCTACTGTCACCAGTCTCGCCAGGGGGTCTTGCTGGGAACCAGGAAGAAGGGGAAACATTTCACACCTTCTAGCTCTTTTGAAGTGATATGTCAATTACAGCCTGACACTATCTATCTGTGAGAAACTTACAGAAAGAGTGTTCAGAGGAAAATAATATATTCATTTGGGTAGCGGCCGTGGTCCAATCAAAAACAAGCAATTATAATATTAACCTGAGAGGCTGACCTCCAAGTTAACTCAATAACTTAGGCTTGTACGCATACAAAGTGGTTCACAGATTGAGGGCCGCCGAGCTGATGAGTTCTAGTCCATATTCACCCCCCCCCTCAGGGAACAGAAAGCAGACTACAAAGTTAGCTATTTCTGTAAGTTTTCTCCTGTTTATTTTTATAAGTGTTTTGTATATTTATATGACTTTTTTTATTACCATATTTTTATACCTTCTGTATTGTAAGCACTGTATTTTTTGTATTAAAGAAAAAAACTTTAACAAGTTGAACCTTGTATGTTCTAAAGAATCCATAGCCTTAAACTGTGTGAGCCTTATAATTGGCAGACAGAAGTAGTAATATTTCCGGGACTCATAGCCCGTGTGTTCGATGAGTGGTGGCAGCGTGTATGAGCGGGTGTGTGGCCTGGGTCGGTGTGTGATTTATGCTCCCACTGCAGCATAGGACAGAGGTTGAATGCTGGACTGAGAGAGGGGAGATAGATTAACCCTTGCAGGCGCAACCCCAAGTCGCGTGCTTAGTGCGGGTACGTTACAAATTGGTGGCAGCATGGTGGGATCCGTGACAGTGTTGAATGCTCGATAGGTGCTGGTACTCACTCTTACATTTTATACTTTTATCCTGGGATATCAGAGTGGTCAGGGGTGCGCTCTCGATTATTCTTTTTTTTTAATCAGATAAGTTTTTATTAGGCAATTGCAAAAATACAAACAATTGTCAATGCATTTTGCATACAACTCCAATAACATTTTTATTTTGAAGTTTTCCCCCCTAACAACTCTACCCCTAACCCTCCCCCCCCTTAGAGACCCTCCAAGAGCCAACCAAACTTCATCATCCTGTAGTTTGTAAAACGTACTTCGAAAAGACCCACCCCAAAATATACTTGAGTTTGGGCTCTCCTTCCTAACTCAAATCGAGCCATGGTTGCCACAATTTATAGAAAAGGTTTAGTTTCTGCCTCTTAGTATATATACTTTTCTCCAAAGAAATGATATGATCCACCTGTGCCAAAAAGTCTCTCCTCGTCGGAGGCTCCTCCCTAATCCAAAACTTGGCGATCAGTTTTCTGGCAATAAACAATAACCTGGCGATAGCAGTTTTGAGTGAATTGTCAACAACAATCTTCTCTACATACCCCAAAATACAAACCAGAGGGAGTCTGGGAACAGCACAATTATATGCCACCTCAATTCTATTTAACACTATTATCCAAAAAGAGGACAATCTAGGGCAAAGCCACATCATATGGAGAATACCTGCCTCAGACTGTGAGCATCTAGGACAATGCGAATCAGGTCTCAACCCAGCCTTGAATAGAAAATCAGGAGTTCTGTAGGCCCTATGAATTACAAATAATTGCGACAATCTTCCTGGCTCACTCATAGAAATCCTAGGCACGTACTCCAAAATTGATTCCCATTTATCTTGATCAATTTCTCCCAAATCCGCCTCCCATTTACCTCTAACCTTAATAGGGTACTTTTCCAGAAAAGAAAAAAGGAGAAACTCATATATCCCTGAAATTGCCCCCTTCGTGCCTCCATTTTTAAGGATAAAATCCAGCATAAGGTCCACTTGTAACACTATGGGACTCTTTTTATATTGTGTCAAATATGCATGGGAAATACAGTTATAATGGTATATCGCAGACCGCGGCAGCTGAAATTCCTCCCGCAGTGCCTCAAAAGCTAAGCTTACCCTGAGACTGCAGCTGTACGATCCTATTTATACCAGACTCCCTCCAAGCTCGGAACCCCTCCAGACACCCAAATTCCGGTAGATACAAATTTTCCCAAATCGGGGAATATCTAGTAATGTTCCCCACTCCCCTAATAGTCTTAACGGTTCCCCAAACCTTGTGGATTAATCTAATAGTACAATACTTAGCCCCCAATTTCTGAAAGCGACCCCCCTCCAAACTCTCGCTTAGATCCTCCCCCTTGAATAAGGCGCTCAAGCCATTGGGCACAGAGATCCCTCCCGTATCATCACCCCACCCCCTTAAATGTTGGCACTGAGCCGCCAGGAAATATAGCCATGGATTGGGAAGGGCCAAGCCGCCCTCCGCCTTAGACCTTTGTAGTGTCTCCTGTCTAAACCTGGGACAACCACCCCCCCCAAATTAAATCGCCAAACAAGGACCGAATCTTACGAAATCTACACTGCGGGATCCACATGGGAGAATTATGTAGCACATAAGAAAGCTGTGGCATTATTATCATCTTTATAAGATTTACTCTTCCCACTACTGACAAATGTAATTTTTTCCCTGCCGAAATTTTGGTGCGAATTTTCTGTATAAGCGGGTTCAAATTTAGTTCCTCAAAACTAGCTAAATGGAGAGCAATCTGGATCCCCAAGTATTTAAATTTATGAACCACCCTCAAACTGGAAAGTAAAGTTCCCCCTTCGTCCCCCTCCCTATCCCCATCAATCCTCAACATACAAGATTTGTCCCAATTAATCCTGAGACCTGAATACCCACCAAATTCCTCAATAATAGCCATTGCCTTGTAAAGGGTCTCCTCCGAATCCTCCAGAAACAACAAGATGTCATCAGCATACAGGGCTACTTTATCTTCTTTCAATCCGTACACAAACCCCCTCACTTCCTGTGTACCTCTTATTTTAGCCGCCAGCGGCTCCACAGCGAGAGCTGCCTGGTACCCCTAAACAGGGAAAAACTCTCCGATAGATTATTGTTAACCCTAATTTTGGCTGTTGGGTCAGAGTACAGCAACTTTACCCAGGAAATAAACTTTGGACCAAATCCCAACCGTTCCAGCACCGACCACAGATAATTCCACTCTACACAGTCAAATGCCTTATGGGCATCCAAAGACCCCACAGCTCTCCTACCAGCATTATCAGAAGGAATCTGCATATTCAAGAATAACCTCCTCAAATTAAGTGCCGTTGATTTGTGAGGCATAAAACCAGCCTGGTCCGTATGGATCAATTTATCTATCACCTGAGTCAGCCTATTAGCCAGAGCTTTAGCCAGGATCTTAATATCAGCAGTCAACAATGAGATAGGACGATAAGACTCTGGTAATAGCGGGTCTCTGTCAGCCTTGGGGACAACTACCACAATGGCTTCCCTCATAGACGGAGGCAATACCCCCCTCTTTAGTGAGTCATTGAACACCTTTTCCAACTTAGGCACCAGGTCCTCCTGCAGAATTTTATAGACCTCAGTTGGAATACCATCCGACCCTGGGGCCTTACCCCCCGCCATACCCAAAAGAGCTGCCCCCAATTCTTCCTCACCCTGCGGTTTATCCATCCATTCACAATCTTCCCTGCTTAGTCTAGGCAAGGCAACCCCATTCAAATAACTAGTCATTTCTTCTTTACCCTTGACCCCCTGAGAGGAATATAATTTGCTGTAGAATTTCCAAAATGCTTCTAATATTTGCCCACCCTGGGTCACCACCTTCCCCTCCTCGGTTTTAATAGAGTAAATATGTGAAGATACCCGCTGTGCTGACGCCACTACTGACAATAAATGCCCCGCTTGTTCCCCCTCCAAATAAAAAGTTTCTCTTTGGAATGTTCTCATCCTATCTGCCTTACTCAAATATAGCTGATTGATCGCTGATTGAGCCAATCTCATCCGTTTTTGTGTGTCCCTTGTAGAATTGATAGCCAATGCCTCCTCTGCCGCCTTCAACTCCTCCAACACTTTCTTATCGTGGATTTTAGTCCTAGTCTTATGTCTAGAGATATCACGAAATAAGACACCTCTTAGGAAGGCCTTCGCGCTCTCGATTATTCTCACATGTAAAGCTGTATCCATCGTCGTGTCGACTGCTTGATAGGTGCTGGTACTCATCCTTACATTTTATACTTTTGTCCCTGGATGTCAGAGTGGTCAGGGGTGCGCTCTCCATTATTCTCACATGTAAAGCTGTATCCATTTTTGTGTCTTATGCTTGATAGGTGCTGGTTCTCACCCTTACATTTTTTACTTTTGTCCCTGGATGTCAGAGTGGTCAGGGGTGCGCTCTCCATTATTCTCGCATGTTAAGCTGTATTCATCATCGTGTTGACTGCTCGATAGGTGCTGGTACTCACCCTTACATTTTTTACTTTTGTCCCTGGATGTCAGAGTGGTCAGGGGTCCGTTCTCGATTATTCTCGCATGTTAAGCTGTATTCATCATCGTGTCGACTGCTCGATAGGTGCTGGTACTCACCCTTACTTTTTTTACTTTTGTCCCTGGATGTCAGAGTGGTCAGGGGTCCGTTCTCGATTATTCTCACATGTAAAGCTGTATCCATCTTCGTGTCGACTGCTCGATAGGTGCTGGTACTCACCCTTACATTTTTTACTTTTGTCCCTGGATGTCAGAGTGGTCAGGGGTCCGTTCTCGATTATTCTAGCATGTAAAGCTGTATCCATCGTCGTGTCATATGCTTGATAGGTGCTGGTACTCACACTTACATTTTTACTTTTGTCCCTGGATGTCAGAGTGGTCAGGGGTGCGCTCTCCATTATTCTCGCATGTTAAGCTGTATCCATCTTCGTGTCGACTGCTCGATAGGTGCTGGTACTCATCCTTACATTTTATATTTTTGTCTGGGTGGTCAGGGGTCTGATGTTTTTCTCACTTTCTTCTTTCCTGTAGGTTGTTGGGCATTATGACGGGATTACAAAACAAATTAACTGGACAGGCACCACAATTCTGTGGCTCAAGGGCTCGCCCCCCTCTGATAGTCCTCCTTGTGTGTTTGATACCGATGATCCATCATGTGTAAAAAGTAAGTGACCCTCATCCACCATCTGTTCATAGCATTAGTGGCCACATCCGTTCTCCTCACTGTTCTCTCCTCCTCAGCTCCTCTCTCCACATTTGCCATGGTGGCTCTTGGGGCTGGACTAACACTGCTGATGTTCGGAATGGCGAGCATCCTAATTATGAGGTAAGTCCTCCTTGTGAGGTTGGTGCCTCGTCTATCCTCACCCACCACGGTGAGGCCATAGCATTGTGTCACTGGTGGGCAGAGCCATATATCTGAGTGGGAGGGGTCAAATACGTGGCACGAGCAGTGCTGGCTTGGTGGGTGGTACCCCACTGGATGGCGCCTGTCTGTTTGTTTGTCCGCAGGAAGCTGATGTTGGAGAAGGAATTGGCCTCAATGTTGTGGAGGATTCGCTGGGAAGAACTGCAGTTTGGGAACTCTGAGAAATACCACAAATGTGCCGGGAGCCGCCTGACCCTGTCATTAGTGAGTTACTGCCCCTCCAATATTAGCCTGCACCCCAAGTATCACCTTACATCTTAATTACCCCCCCAAACTCAAATACTCCCAAATTATAGATCAGCTATTACCCCAAGTCCCAAAGACCAATTAGATATGAACCTGTGGGAATAATAACTGCAGAGCTCGCACAGTGAGATCAGGGCTCAAGTACAAAAGCAAGTAGCAACCATTGGGAAAAGACCCTGAGAGAAGCTCAGCTCGCTCACCGGGAGAGAATAGGCCGGGAGAGCTTCCTACAGGAGGGTCCATGCCCAGTGTCAAACATATTCAGAGGGTGAAGGCACCTGGTGTAAGACGTGCAACAGCAAATATTCTCCTAGTAGCGCACCAAACGCCGGCATAATATGTAGAAACCTGCAACAACCTAGGATGAAGGAGATGCGAGGGAAGAGGGTCTGTAGGTCCACACACGTATCGCCGCACATGGCTTCTTCAGGGGGACAATGGTAATGGTAGATCACCTCATAAATCACCTCGTTTCCATGTCTTAAATTTCTGAAAAGCAGATCGCCTGTATGAAGGAGGCAGACTCTGATGTGGAGACAAGCATGAGAAGTAAATTACCGTAACCTATGTCCTATGCACTGATCATATCCATTCTTTATATTTAATACATTGTCATCCACATGTTATAGCAATGCAGTCACCATGCTCATTGGTGCCTATAAGGTTCTATGCAGTAGAAAACAATTTCTCGTATACACAGATTATAACCCTCTTACGCTGGTATAGAGGCTGGAGGCCAGCATGAAAAGCAGGTCACCTGCATGACAGATGCAGACTCTGGTGTCTAGGCTGATTTACTTCTCAGACTGACTTCAGGTCATGCTGGCCTCCAGCCTCCACACCAGAGCCTGCCTTATTCATACAGGTGATCATCTTTTCATGCTGGCCTCCAGACTCCACACCAGAGTCTGCCTCCGTCATACAGGTGATCTACTTCTCATGCTGGCCTCCAGCCTCGACCCGAGAGTCTGGCTCCGTCATACAGGTGATCTACTTCTCATGCTAACCTTCGGCCTCCACACCAGTGTCTTCCTCCGTCATACAGGTGATATACTTCTCATGCTGACCTTTGGCCTCCACACCAGAGTCTTCCTCCGTCATACAGGTGATCAGCTTTTCATGCTGGCCTCCAGCCTCAACCCGAGAGTCTTCCTCTGTCATACAGGTGATCTACTTCTCATGCTGACCTTCGGCCTCCACACCAGAGTCTTCCTCTGTCATACAGGTGATCTACTTCTCATGCTAACCTTCGGCCTCCACACCAGAGTCTTCCTCCGTCATACAGGTGATCTACTTCTCATGCTGGCCTCCAGCCTCGACCCGAGAGTCTGGCTCCGTCATACAGGTGATCTACTTCTCATGCTAACCTTCGGCCTCCACACCAGTGTCTTCCTCCGTCATACAGGTGATATACTTCTCATGCTGACCTTTGGCCTCCACACCAGAGTCTTCCTCCGTCATACAGGTGATCAGCTTTTCATGCTGGCCTCCAGCCTCGACCCGAGAGTCTTCCTCTGTCATACAGGTGATCTACTTCTCATGCTGACCTTCGGCCTCCACACCAGAGTCTTCCTCCGTCATACAGGTGATCTACTTCTCATGCTAACCTTCGGCCTCCACACCAGAGTCTTCCTCCGTCATACAGGTGATATACTTCTCATGCTGACCTTTGGCCTCCACACCAGAGTCTTCCTCCGTCATACAGATGATCAGCTTTTCATGCTGGCCTCCAGCCTCGACCCGAGAGTCTTCCTCCATCATACAGGTGATCTACTTCTCATGCTGACCTTCGGCCTCCACACCAGAGTCTTCCTCCGTCATACAGGTGATCTACTTCTCATGCTGACCTTCGGCCTCCACACCAGAGTCTTCCTCCGTCATACAGGTGATCTACTTCTCAAGCTAACCTTCGGCCTCCACACCAGAGTCTTCCTCCGTCATACAGGTGATATACTTCTCATGCTGACCTTTGGCCTCCACACCAGAGTCTTCCTCCGTCATACAGGTGATCAGCTTTTCATGCTGGCCTCCAGCCTCGACCCAAGAGTCTTCCTCCATCATACAGGTGATCTACTTCTCATGCTGACCTTCGGCCTCCACACCAGAGTCTTCCTCCGTCATACAGGTGATCTACTTCTCATGCTGACCTTCGGCCTCCACACCAGAGTCTGCCTCCGTCATACAGGTGATCTACTTCTCATGCTGACCTTCGGCCTCCACACCAGAGTCTTCCTCCTTCATACAGGTGATCAGCTTTTCATGCTGGCCTCCAGCCTCGACCCGAGAGTCTTCCTCTGTCATACAGGTGATCTACTTCTCATGCTGACCTTCGGCCTCCACACCAGAGTCTGCCTCCATCATACAGGTGATCTACTTCTCATGCTGACCTTCGGCCTCCACACCAGAGTCTGCCTCCATCATACAGGTGATCTACTTCTCATGCTGACCTTCGGCCTCCACACCAGAGTCTTCCTCCATCATACAGGTGATCAGCTTTTCATGCTGACCCTCAGCCTTCACATTAGAGGCTGCCTCTTTCAAACAGGTCATCTGCTTTTCATGCTGACTTACAATCCCCCCACCAGAGCCTGCCTCCTTAGATTTAGTGTCTGTATGCTGAGCATATAACCTCTGGGAAGTTAGCCACTCAATTCTATTACCATTAGTTGGATCAGATATAAATGTGGACTCCGAGTCTTTCAGTCGTTGCTCCATCTCGTCATCCTCCCTTGAGGTCACCCTTTTTATATAAGAGATTGTAGAAGATAAACATCCCCTTAGATACGCCTTAAGGGCGTCCCAAAATAGGTTGGTGTTTAGAGCCTGCCTCCTTGATACAGGTGATTTCCTTTATTTCTGGCCTCCGGCCTCCCCACCAGAGCCTGCCTCAGTTATAGATCTGCTTCTCAGTCATTGCTCCCATGAAGAAGCCATGTGTGGCGATACGTGTGGGGACCTGCTGACCCTCTGCCCCGCTTCGCCTTCATCCTAGGTTATTGCAGGTTTCTGTATATTGTGCCGGTGCTTGGTGGACTGTTAGTTGAATATTTATGTTGCACGTCTTACACCGGGTGACTGCACCCTCTGCGGTATCTTTGGTGCTGGGCCCTTCCTGTAGGAGGCCGTTCTGGCCTCTGCTCCTCGTGGACAGCCGGGCTGAGCTTTGTGTGTGTCTGTTTCTGTGTGATTTTCAGTTGTGCCGTCGTTTGCTGTATTGTTAGTATTTTCCGTATATCTGGGATTCCCGGAGCTGAACATATGAAGAGGGCGACCTATAAATCAGAACAAGGACAAGCGGGTGCAGAGCGGTGAAGGCCTGACCCCCGCGGGGAAGAGGCACAAGATTGGGGGGCTGTTCTAACCCCAGCCCTGATTATTAACCCTTCTCATTTCCCTTAGCTCAGCATTAGCGTACGACCAGAGTTCCTCTCATGTGTGGCCGGCCAATGGCTGCATGACTGAGGAACAGAAGCTTATGGCAGCTGGCGGCTGTGGTGGGCGGAAATCACATTCAGTGGTCGCACCATTTGGTCTCCTGAATTTCTCCCTCATGTCTCAGTATTAATCTCACACTTCAATATTTTCGCTTACATTAATACCTCACGTATTACTGCCCCATACACTGATCTTTAGCGGCACGACATTCTGCCATGACTCGCCTTTCCATCGGATTAACTCACACACTGACTACTGCCCCATGTCACCGTCAGCTATCAAGGGAAAGCATAGACACTTGGGCCCCGACACCTAGTGATGAATTATGAGAGTACCATGAAAGTGTAGACACTTGGGCCCCGACACCTAGTGATGAATTATGAGAGTATCGTTAATATCAGGGTTAAGTCGAATATACCACCAGAACCCTGGGAGCCCTCCGTACGCACCCGTGTCTCATCTTTCTCTAGTTGTCCCATATACCGAGCTATCAAGACTGGCTCTCCAGAACCACTTAGCCAACCCATGTTTGGACTTATCTGTCCAGCCCCAACAAACCCGTTGAGACGTCAGTCGTCCCATTTGGACCTCTCACTAGGAAGTTATGACCCATCTTAGATATTGGGAATTATTTCAGCCAGGAGGTCAAGGGAGGAGGTTTCAGTCCAACCCAGAGGGGCGGTGGCAAATATGGGAGGGGGAGAGCTAGGAGTTAAAAGCTAGCTGCACACCTTTAGCCTTTGTCATTGTTCTGCCATGGAAGCTGCGTCACGTCACGTGTGGAGACGGACCAGAAACTAAGAAAGTGCCTGTGTTTATGAGAGCTTCCCTCCATCCACAAGCTGTAAGAAACGGTAACGTGACACATACAACTAACTGCTATCCCCAACCTGTACCCTCCCTTTATCTGTCCTTCTGGCTGTAATATCTGTATATTACTCTGTATATATTGTGAGCCAGTGACCAGTGTTATATGCGAGGGTCGCTATGTGTCCCCCTGGATGTGCACAGAAGCATATTGAGGTCGCGGGAGGGCATTGCAGTGAAAGGCATAGCTGTGATTGCAGTGCAAAATAAAAGTAAGTGTTGGTCTTGGGCAAGCTATTTGTCCAAGGCAGATTTAGGAAAACCACCCATGGGCTTTTATTTTTGAAGCGGACTACAGGATGGTAGTGGTGCGGTCCGTTTCCACCTGTCCGGATCTTACATGTGGCCTACTGCCACAGGTCCCTTGTAAAAACCCTGCAGCAGAGGGTTGGGTGTATCAGTTTTGGTTTACACGTGTGCAGAGCAGAAGGCTCTGCAGAGCTCAATCTGTGTGAAGCAACACTGAGCCAAACGTAGCAAAAAAGCCTGGCATCCCTCCGCGTACACAGTGGCAGTCACCCACAACAACTGCTCTCCATTACGGACTGTCTCGTTTTCCCAGCTGCGATCCGGAGGATACTATTTTGTTTTCTGTTTGTGAGTACGATGACCATTAAAAGAGACTTTGTATTGAACTTTCCTGGGTCACTGCCTGTCTGTCACACTGCACCAATCCCGCTGCACTACAATATGTGTATTATCTAGTGCACCCTTTGGCAATTAAAATATCAATTCATTTTGGGTTGCTCTTTTATCTCGAACCCTGATTTCCCACGTCCGTGAGTCCGACTGGTACTTACATGCTACCTGGGGTTGGTTTCTGACCTGATATAAGCTTGATAACGGACCTGGCTTATATCTAACTAGACGGTGGCCCGATTGTAACGCATCGGGTATTCTAGAATATGTATGTATGTGTGTACATCGCGCTGTGAATGGGGGTTAAATTCCGCGCCAGTATCACTGATTGGTCGCGCCCGGCTGGCCGATCCTTGAAGCGTGGTTCAAATCCCATGCCAATTCGCGGACTGACTGCACCTGTCGCTGATTGGTCGCAGCCGGCCGGCTGCGACCAATCACCGAAGTGGTGTTTAAATCCCACGCCAATATCGCTGATTGGTCGCGCCAAGCGTGGTTCAAATCCCACGTCAATTCGTGGTTGGACTGTTTCTGTCACTGATTCGCAGGATGTCGGGGGTTGTGGCGCTGCATGTTGGGGGCTCTGGATGTTGGGAGTTGGGGGCGCTGGATGTCGGGGGTTCGGGGCAGAGGATATAGGACAGCCACGTAGTATATAACACAGCCCACGTAGTATATAACAGCCACGTAGCATATAACACAGCCACGTAGCATATAACACAGCCACGTAGCATATAACACAGCCACATAGCATATAACACAGCCACATAGCATATAACACAGCCACCTAGTATATAGCAGCTGCGTAGTATATAGCACAGCCTCGTAGTATATAGCACAGCCACGTAGTATATAGCACAGCCACGTAGTATATAGCACAGCCACGCAGTATATAGCACAGCCACGTAGTATATAGCACAGCCCACGTAGTATATAGCACAGCCCACGTAGTTTATACACAGCCCACGTAGTATATAGCAGAGCCCACGTAGTATATAGCAGAGCCCACGTAGTATATAGCAGAGCCTGCGTAGTATATAGCAGAGCCTACGTAGTATATAGCACAGCCACGTAGTATATAGCACAGCCACGTAGCATATAGCAGCCACGTAGTATATAGCAGTGTGGGCACCATATCCCTGTTAAAAAAGAGAATTAAAATAAAAAATAGTTATATACTCACCTTCTGACGTCCACCGAAGCTGTCCCACTCCTCGCGATGTGGCCGGCAGCTTCCGTTACAAAGCGATGCATTGCGAAATTACCCAGATGACGTAGCAGTCTCGCCAGACCGCTAAGTCATCTGGGTAATTTCGCAATGCATCGCTGGGAACGGAAGCTGCCGGCCGCATCGCGAAGAGAGGGACAGCTTCGGTGGACGTCGGAAGGTGAGAATAGCACGATTTTTTATTTTATTTTTTTTATTATTTTTAACATATCTTTTAACTATTGATGCTGCGTAGGCAGCATCAATAGTAAAAAGTTGGTCCGGGATGGGGCGACACACTGGCACTGACTGGAGGAGATTAGGGAGGGGGCACTGACTGGAGGAGAGTAGTGAGGGGCCAATTGGCGGCCGGACTGTGCCCGTCGCTGATTGGTCGCGACCAATCAGCGATGCGGAATTTCCGTGACAGACAAACAGACAGGAGAACCCCTTATACGATTATATAGATAGATGAGGAACCGGTGGCAGCATACCGTTCTGGTGATATTTGGGGACTCTGGCAGTGACAGACCGGAAGGGTATATATTTATATACTAGACTGTGGCCCGATTCTAACGCATCGGGTATTCTAGAATATGCATGTCCCCGTAGTATATGGACAATGATGATTCCAGAATTCGCGGCAGACTGTGCCCGTCGCTGATTGGTCGAGGCAACCTTTAGGACATCATCGTCGCCATGGCAACCATTATGACATCTACGTCAATACTGTGCCCGTCGCTGATTGGTCGAGGCCTGGCTGCCTCGACCAATCAGAGACGCGGGATTTCCATTATGACATCATCGTCGCCATGCTGTGCCCGTCTCTGATTGGTCGAGGCCGCCAGGCCAATCAGAGACGCAGGATTTCCAGGACAGACAGACAGACAGACAGACAGAAAGACAGACAGACAGACAGACAGACAGACAGACGGAAAAACCCTTAGACAATTATATATATAGATATGTATATGTGTGTATTTATATATAACCAGTACATAACAGGGCAGCCTCTCCGGCGACTACTTATCTTGGGTGCAATTCCCTTACCGACCTGAGGGTAAGGGGGGTGCCAGAGAGCTGCTGTGTGAGCTCCATCACAGATTGGTGACGGTGGGAGGTTATCCGTATCCCCTGGCTTTCGTTTTTCCTTACAAGTATGGTCAAACCTGCCCGTTGGATGTGCCCAAGCACCTGCGCCAGATGCTCTATGTGATACTCCCAGGTGGGACTGGAGATTGCAGTATCATCCAGGTATGCGGCCGGGTACCCTTCAAGTCCCTTGAGCAGTGTGTTGCCCATCCGCTGAAAAGTGGCAGGGGCATTTTTCATGCCGAACTGCATCACGGTGGACTCATACAGTTCAAAAGGGGTAATAAAGGCGGAGCATTCCCATGCTTCATGGGTCAGGGGAGTTTGGCAATATATATATAATAGCACCGGCCAACTGGTCGAGCAGGTCATCGATGCGTGGTATGGGGAACACAACGGTGACCATCACAGCGTTGAGCCCCCTGTAGTCCACGCAGAACCGAGTTGTTCGGTCCTTTTTGGGGGCAGGCTGCTGGATGCTTGGATCAACCCCAGCTTCAGCATTTCGTCAGTCTCTTGGCGCATGTGCTGCTGCACCTCAAGAGAGACTCGATATGCTGAACGCCGGATTGAAGGATGATTCCCAATGTTCACGTCATGGACGGCTGTCTCAGTCCTTCCGGGCAGCCTACTGAAAACCTCCCGGTGTTGGAATAAGGTGACCCCCCAGCTGGGACAGTTGGTCCTCCGAGAACTGGTTTCCAACCTTCACATCCTCAATGGATCCACCTGCCTTGGCCCTGGTGAGCAGATCCAGGAGGGTTTCCGCCTCTCCTTCCTCCGGAAGGCCTCCCGCTCATAATGGGCCTTCATCATGTTCACGTGGAAGGCCTTCATCCTTCCATGGGCGTGGTCTAGGATGACCAGGTACATGACGACATTGAGCTGCTGTTGCACAAAGTATAGGCCCCCCCAGGCTGCCTGAAGCTTGTTCTGTGGTACGGGGCCAGTACCCGCACCTTTTGACCCATCTGGTAGGTCCTCTCACAAGCATTCTGGTCGTACCAATGCTTCTGGTCAGTCTGGGCTTGGGCCATATTATCATGCACCAGCCGCATCAAGGCCATCATCTTGTCCCACAAGAGCACGACATACTCGATGACCGACACTGCAGGGGTGGCCAGGTCCCCTTTCCATGCCTCTTTCACCAGAGCCAGGGGCCCCCGCACACATCGCCCATACAGGAGCTCAAAGGGGGAGAACCCCGCTGAGGCCTGTGGAACCTCCCGGTAGGTAAATAACGGGTGTGGGAAGTATCACTCCCAATCTCTCCCGTGGGAGTTGACCAACATCTTAAGCATCTGCTTCAAGGTGCTATTGAACCGCTCACACAGGCCATTAGTCTGTGGGTGGTACGGTCTGGCCACCAGTTGTTGCACATGTATTTGCTTACAGAGGGACTCCATCAGCTGTGACATGAACTGGGTCCCTTGGTCAGTGAGCATTTCCTGGGGAAACCCCATTCGGGAGAAAATCTCCAGTAAGGCGGTAGCCCGAATGGACAACAAAGCTTCTGGGAACCAGGTGGCATAATCTACTACCATCAGTATGAAGCATTTCCCAGTGCAGCTGGGAAAGGACAGCAGTCCAATGAGATTCACCCTACCCTCCTGAAAGGCTTTTCAATGATGGGCAGAGTTACCAGTGGGGCTTTGGAGCTCGGCCCCGCCTTCCCCACCATCTGACAGGTGTCACATAAACGGCAGTAGGCAGCCACATCGGCCCCCATTTTAGGCCAGTAGAAATGCTTGGCTCGACTGGCCTTGGTTTTAGCAATCCCTGGGTGTCTGGCCATCGGAATCTCATGTGCGATCTGCAACAATTCCGCCCTGAACGGATAGGGTACCACTAACTGTCGGTCCCTGGGCCATGCCTCCGGTGAACCCTGCTGGACCGTTACCCGGTACAGCCGTCCCTGGTACCAGACCAACCGCTCACAGTCTGACTTCATGGGAGGCTGTGCCGCCTGCTCTTAAGAGCGTTCAGACTGTCGTCAGCTTCAAATGCCGCCTGAAACCCCTGACTAGACGTGGCCAGAATAGACGAAACTGTCATGTCTTCCATCAGTTCTTCGGGACCTGTCTCCGTCTGACTCGGCAGCCACTTGGTCGAAGGTGAGGAAGCTGCCAGACCTCCTTGAGGTTACTTGGGCTCTGGCGCTCCCCCACCTGGTGACATCGGCCACAACTGCTGCAACCGTGGGTTGTTCTCGGTTCCGGACCAAGTCGCCGGGTCAGGCAGACTAACCTGGCCTCCTGTCATTCCTGATGTGGGGAACTCCTGCCCTGGGGCCTTACCTGGTGGCTCCACATCTCCTGTGACACCCCCAATCCCCAGGGTCTGTTCCTCTCCCTGCAGCAGTTCTGAACTCAGCAACCTGGATACATCTAGGGGCCATGCACTTCCTGTGGCAGTCTCCCTCCCCCCACATCTCCATGCCCCCTGCCTCTCCCACTAGAGGACAATAGATCCCAGCACACTGACTGATCACACCTGAGGGCATCTTCACACCTCTCGCCTGTCACAGCTGCCTTCCCTGTGTATGTAGTGTCAGTGTATGGGAAAGTTTCAGATTTTGCTTCCCACTCCACAGCAGGAGTTACGTTCAATACATCGACATCAAGGGCGTTAGCAGTGGACATTTCATGATAGTCTATGGGAGCCGAACTTGGGGGATCAGTGGCCACATACTGGGACACTAGCCGCCCCAAATCGGTCCCAAGCAAAGCAATTGCGGGAATATTTACTGATACCCCACCTCCCGCATTCTCCTACTAGCGCCCCAGTCCAAATACACCTTGGCAATGGGCAGCCAGGTACGACGCCTCCAATCTTGGAGATGGAAAGGGTTTTTCCGGGTACCAAATACCTGGGAGACACCACCTCAGGACTTACAAGGGTCATCTCAGCGCCAGTGTCCCGTAGTCCCATGACCGCTGCGTAGCCTATGGTGACGGGTTGGTAATTGTCAAGGGACCTACCATCATCCCCTCCCACACACAAAACAGTGGACGGTTATTGGGATGGGCACGGGGCCTTATGACGCTGAGGACACATTGCCTTGAAGTGTCCTGGTTGGTTCCAATAATGGCATCGGTGGGGTTCCACCCCTGACCTTGAGAGGGGAGCAGAGGGTTGCGCCCCCTGCATTCTAGGGGTCTTGGAAACAGGGACAGTATTGGTCTTACCCCCCTCTCCAGGTGCAGCTGGCGGCACTTTTGGCCTCAGGTGCACTATTGTTGGCTTATTCGTCCACCAGGGTGGCTGTAGCAGAGGCCCTCCTTGGTTTCTGGTCACAGATGAACTGCTGGTGGTCATTCATCAAAAACTGCTCAGTTGCGATGAGCTCCTTTAGCTGCTGGACGGTGGTGAGCTCCAGTCCTGTTGTCCATTGGTCAACTGTTCTCAGTAAAGCCCACATGTGATCATAGCAGCTGTCTGCAGGACCTCGCTGCATTCTCCGGAGCTTCTTCCAGTATGTCTCAGGGGTCAAATTGTACTGCCGGTCCAGAGTCTGCTTGATGTCCTCATAGCTCAAGGTGGTCTCGCTGGGCAGGTAGCCAAAGATTTCCAGGGCCTTACCACTGAGGCGAGAGGTTAAGAACCGGACCCACTGGTCCTCAGTCAGATGGATCTAATGGCAAGTTTTTTCAAATGCCAGCAAGAAAGGGTCCAAGTCCCCTCCTTGGTCCAGCAGAGGGAAGTCCTCTGCTCGTAGCTTTGGGATCCAGATCTCAGGGGACTTGCAACGGACTGGGGTCTGCAGCTGGAGTTGCAGCTGAAGCATTTATTGCTGGTGTTCGCGCTCCCGCTGATGTTCCTCGCGCTCCCGCTGATGTTCTGCTATGAAAGTATCGTAGGTGGCTTTGTTTCCAGCCTTGAGGCTGGCTATAGCCGCTTGCAGGAGGGTGTCCAGTCTTGCTTGGCTGGGGTGGACAGGTGAAGGGCTGTCCACTGCAGGACTGAGCACGGTGAGCGGGCTCCTTTGGGAGCCCCGGCTGGACTCCCCATCGCCTTGAACAAAACAATCGTCCACCTCCTCCCCATCGACCATTGCATAGGCCATTTACTTGGTTCTGGCCCTGGTGCCACTGGCCATCCTTGCACTCTTTGGTTACTGACACAGAGCTGCGACTCGTGTACCCACACACCTTATATTATATGCACTCTGGCTGTCTAGTGCTGGGCTGATCTTAAGACCCCAGCAGCCAGCCGGTAGTCCTTAGTTTCTGGGAGTAGGGGTCCCACACACACTATTATCTCGATCCTACTGCTGTGCCACCATTGGTAAGGAAAAGTGAGAGCCGGGGGATACTGATATCCCCCCGCCATCACCAATCTTTGACCGAGCTTACGCAGTCGCAGCTTTCTGGTGCCCCACCTTTCTCTCAGGTCGGTCAGGGAACTGCACCTAGGATAAGTAGTCGCCGGAGAGGCTGCCCTGTTACGATCTGGTTATTGAGGCACTCTGCAGTGAGGGTGGTATAAATGTATCACCAGTCCCAGGCCGGAAATATATATATATATATATATATATAAACCTCCGGTCCGTCACTGCCTAGATCCCCCAATAACACCAGAACGGTATGCTGCCACCAGTTCCTCATTAGATATAAGCCCGGTCCGTTATGAATTGAGTCAGAAACCAACCCCAGGTAGCGTATAAGTACTAGCCTTACTCCCAGATGTGGGAAATCGGGGTTCGAGATAATCGAGCAGCCCAAAATTAATTGATATTTTATTTGCCGAAAGGTGCACTAGATACTACACATATATACAGAGTAATATATAGATATTGCAGCCAGAAATATAGATAAAGGGTAGGATAGAGGTTGGGAATAGCAGTTAGCTGTATGTGTCACTGTTTATTATTGCTTGTGGGCCCCAGGGAAGCTCTTGAGTCCACAGGTACTTTCTCAGTTTCTGGTCTGTCTCCACACGTGATGTGACGCGGCTTCTATGGCAGAACAATGACAAAAGCTAAAGGTGTCTACCTAGCTTTTAACCCCTAGCTCTCCCCCTCCCATATTCGCCACCGCCTCTCTCTAGGTTGGACTGTATTCTCCTCCCTTGACCTCCTAGCTAAAATAATTCCCAATATCTAGGATGGGTCATGACTTCCTAGTAGGAGGTCCAAACGGGACGACTGACGTCTCAACGGGTTCGTTGGGGCTGAACCAATATGGAAAGTCCAAACTTGGGTCAACTAAGGTAGAGAAATATGAAACACAGGAGTGCATACGGAGGGCTCCCAGGATTCTGGTGGTATATTGGACTTAACCCCGAGATGAACGATTCTTTCATTATTCATCTCTAGGTGTCGGTGCCCAAGTGTCTACGCTTTCCCATGATAGCTGATTGATGGTGGCTGCCTTGCCCAAAAGAGAGCAGGGGGTTCCAGCTCTGCGTCTCCTCACCTTCATTAACACGTGGGCTCTATTTCTCTGGCATTATGGCAAAGTCATGTTCTTTTGGGAATTTGTGTACTTATCCCAAGGGTGGGGGCCACAACCCTGCTGTGAAAGAAGATCTCTGGATAATCTATGGGGCCTGAATTAATACATCCAAAATGGAGTCTCCCTTATCCTTCACAAACAATATATACTTATAGATACAGTGGGTGAAATAAGTATTCTACTCATCACCAATTTTCGAAGTAGAACGATTTCTAAAGGTGCTAATGACAAGAAATTCTCACCAGATGTCGGTAACAACCCATCCAATCTACACACGAAACAAATCACCAAAGATGTCTATAAATGTTGTGTAATAATGAGAAATGACACAGGGTAATGTATTGAACACTTTACTGACATTTTTGTTTAATACTTCCTACAAAAGCCTTTGTTGGTGATGAAGCTTCGAGATGCCTCCTGTATGGAGAAACTAGTTGCAGGCATTGCTCAGGTGGGATTTGGCCCATTCTTCCACATAATCACTCGTCACATTCTGAGGCTTCCGTGGCTCCTTCATTGATCTCTGAGCTTTAGTTCCTTTCATAAATTTTCTATTGGATTCAGGTCCGGTGATCGGCTCGGCCATTCTAGCATGTTTATTTTCTCTCACTGAAACCTTTTGACAGTGTCCATGGCTGTGTGTTTGGGATCATTGTTAAGTTGAAATGTCCACCCTCCTTTCATCTTCATCATCATGGTTATTGACAGCAGATTATTATCAAAAATGTCTGGGTTCATTTGTCCATTCATTGTTCTTTCCCAGTACCATATGCTGAAAAACATCCCCACACCATGATGTTCCCACCTCCAAACTTCACTGCTGGTATGATTTTTTTAGAGTGATATGCAGAGCCTTTTGGCCTCAAAACATGATGTGTATTATGGCTTCCAAAGAGTTAAATTTTGCTCTCATCTGACCAGACTCTATTCTCTCAGTATTTCACAGGCTTGTCTAAATGTTGCTGAGCAAACTGTAAATGCGCTTGACCATGTTTTTTGTTCAGCAATGGAGTCTTTTGTGGTGAGCATGCATACACGCCATTTATAGAGCAAGAGGAGCAAAGCTTTTACATTTTATATATTTAATCTGGGAAAAGTAGGCAGTGTTTATAAAAATACACAAAGATGTTCCAAAATGGACAAAACAATACAGCATATACAATTACATAAAATTAAAAGGATAAACAGAAGAAATGTGCTAAACCTGATGTCGCAGGGTTGGCTCTGGGTTTTATGATGGGGAGCCATTATGTCTCTTTTGTCGGTTGACCCAGGACCAGGTGCTCCTTCCCTGTCCCTAATACTAGGGGCACCCTAGCTAGCCCTGATTCACAGGTTACTTCTGAAGGTGCAGATGCCGGGACCACGTACCTTGAATTATCTCCTGAATCCACCCTCCGTCTGTTCCCTTCCCCCACCAAGAGTGGAGTGTTTGTTCACCATAGTACACCAACCAGACTAACAAGGTAACACGAACAGGGGAAACGGAAAATACCAATCTTACAAATAAACGCTCAAATATAACAGAGGAATGCAACGGGGAGTGTAGGATGGGAAAAGACCAAAGTAGGAGAAGAAAAGGGAATTATCACTGTTACAAACCCACGCAACAGTCACAGATAAACCCACCAAACGCCTTCTCATATAACCACTAACTATCCTCTCAGCCATGCAGCATAAGCTAGCTCTGACAGGTGTGTCAGTCAGGACACAGATTACATAGAGGATAGGCGTGTCTAACCGAGCTCAGCTGAGAACTCAGAGTCCCAGAGCTCCATGAATGGCCGATTAACCCCTGTACTGCCAATTGAAGTTTAAAAAGAAGGTGAAGTGCTTGTTATTCAGCGCAGCAGTAGGAGCAATCATACGCTTCGGTCTTCTGGCTCACGATAATTCTGTGACACGAGCTCTTCATTTTTTGGGGGGTGGGGGCAATGGACAAAACTACAGTAAACTGCAGTTCCCAGGACTAACAAAGATTATAATTTGGCATTTCCTTTTATTTACACAAGTTATTCCCACATGCCTCCCCTCTGGTGACTCACAACAGAGCTGGTCTTCAGAAAACCATGGGATGTGGCTCAGTCTTAGAAAATAATGAGTTTTCCAAGTTTTACAATATCTTCACTCCTGGTGGTCCCGGGCGGGATTACTGTCATGTTTGTCACGAATCACAGGGGGATATTATAATCATCCTCACCACTCACACCAATATGTCCAGAACCAGGGTTGTTTGGTTGGCCCCGGTTCTTTTCTGGAGGGGATTTATCTATATCCCACTTCCCAGTTCCGGTTTGGAACTTGCAGCGCTCTGGCACCCCCCTTACCCTCGGGTCAGTCAGGGTACTGCACTTAGGATAAATAGTCGCCAGAAAGGCTGCCTTACTATGTACTGGCTAATGGGCACACTGCAGCGAGGTAATATAACTACTCCCACTCAGGCGGAAATGATAATTATCCACACTGTCCGTCGCTCCCAGTTTCCCTAAAAGCGCATGAAAATTTCCTCTACCACCAGATCCTATCTCTGAATCAAGGGGTCCGGAGCTAACCCAATTAGTAGCGTAATTCACTTCAGAGGATGTGACAGCACGTTATAGAGCAAGGAGAAACAAAGCTAGTAATTTTATGTATTTAACTCCAAAAGATAGGCAGTATTTTAGAAATGTATAAAAAGATATTATAAAATTAGACAATTATGTATGAATATAGACGATTGCAAATAAAAAGGGATTAAAGTTGAAAAAACCACTTAGTTATCTCATATTTCAGATCATGGCAAACCATGTGGCTGGGGGAGGGGTGAACATCAAAATGCATCGGATCAGCTTGCAGAGCAGCTGTTAGCTCTTTTCCTGGGCAAAGACTGACTCATAACCCAGCAAGATTCAGATATACCCTCTGGTTGTGACATTACTGAGTGGGCTGAGTTATGAAATGCCCTTCTCTTTTCTTAGAGGGACTGAAGTGTACGGAAAGCTCCTAGCCGTTGTAGCTCGGGGATGGCACCACGTATAGCGGCCACGGAACTATCATTCTTCAAGGCTTGAGCTGGGCGTTAATTTGAGCCCAAACATGTCGTGGCTATGAGCCCATGTTAAGCAGCAATCCGTTTCCGCTAGATGCTGTGCCTAGAAAACGCACTGTGTGATGGCCTGGCCGATGCAGAGGCCAAAAATTTTTGCCCTGCTTCCAGACCTAAGCTGCACGATTATATTCCAGTTTAAGAGCACAAAGGGAAGACCCCCCCCCCCGGCCATGTGCTTTTCTTTGCAGGCAGCTGAGTGGGCCTGCTCACAGCACTCTGGTTTCACATTACAGCTGCATGCAGGGGGGAGGTAGTTGCCTGCAGGCCAAGAGAGAAGAAGAGCTTTCTAGGTAGTGATGAAGAGGGTGGGTCAGAGAGCCCACAGCGTGTGTCTGAAAAGCCATGGAACCTTCCAGGTATATACTCAAAACATGGCATATTCATATTATCGTGACAGTCAGGGGCATTATGCTGAATCCACCACGCTGTTATCTTTTTGTCACAAACAGCCCTCTGCTGCCTCCTATCATTAGGACAATTACGCAATTGACTGATGATTAACGGACGATGCCGCATGCTGTTCCCACTAATAGGCTAGTCAACTGAAGAATTATTATTAGCTGCCACCACCAATCTTACAAGCCGATTGGACACCTGGTTTCTTGTAGCGTATGGCTTCGGGGTGCGGTTTACAAAACAAAAGGAACAGAACTAAATTTTATATTGAATCCTGAAAGATAGGCAGTTTTATAAAAACATACAAAAGTTTTTACAAAGGGGACAACACAATAGAGCATATACAATTACATCAAATAAAGACGATAAAAGAAAATAAAAGCTCGTCACAGAGATGGCTCAGAGATTAGAGAAGGAGAGCCCTTGTGTCATTGATCCCAGGGAGGATATCTTTATAATCCCCACCGCTCACACTAGTGTCATGAACTGGGGTTGTTTGGTTGCCCCAGTTCTTTCTGAAGGGGATTTATCTATATCCCAGTTCCGGTTTGGAAATTACAGCTCTCTGGGACCCCCCTTACCCTAAGGTCAGTCAGGGTACTGCACCTAGGTTAATTAGTCACCAGAAAGGCTGCCATACTTTGTACTGGCTAATGGGTACGCTGCAGCGAGGGCGGTATAACTACTCCCACTGAGGCGGGAACAATAATTATCAATGCCATCCGTCGCTACCAGCTATCCCAAACGCGTAGGACAAATCAGCTGCCACCAGCTCCGATTTCTTAATTAATAACGGGTCTGGAGCCAACCCAAATTAGTAGTGTAATTCACTTCAGAGGACGTGACAGTACGTTATAGAGCAAGGAGAAACGAAGCTACTAATTTTATATATTTTACTCCAAAAAGGTATGCAGTGTTTACAAAAGGGTAAAAAGATATTATAAAGGTAGACAAGTATTGTATGTACAGGCAATTACAAATAAACAAGGATTAACAGTGAAAATAGACTTACGGTTCTTTCATATCATTCAGTGGTACGCCATGTGGTGGCAGGGGAGGGGACCTTCCCAAAAATCTTTGGGTCAGATTGCACAGCCAGTCGTAGCTGAATCCCCCGGCAAAAGACCCCCCTTGTCTGAGCCTCTGAGTTTTATACCTTTGCCCAAATCTAAGGGTCTCTCCCCCCCCTTCCCGGATGTCCTCATGGGGTGGTCAGAGCTATGGACTGCACTCCTCTTTCTTGAGTATATAAAAAAATCATCATCCCTCATATCTTGGCATATGAACCTTGTAGAAATACGACACAATGATCATGATGCTCCCCATGGGGGTTCCTTTAAGTGTAAGCACGAGGTTGTTATATGGCCTGATTAAACTGCAAACCATCTCTCGGTTCCTGCGAGGCGCTGAGCTCAGAAAACGCACCAGAGTATAGCCCTATTGTCGCACATGCCAAATATATAACTTTCATATCTCTGTCACTAATTGGGGTCGAGTTATGCCTTATTATTAAGTTTCCTACAGGAACAAAAGAGCAAAGGGTACTTTAGGTGCCTTTCCCAGCTTAAAACCATAAACTGCTCAGTGAAGGTTGCTGGCACGCTGGTCTCACATGACAGCTATATAGCAGGGGGGAGGGAGGGGGATAGGTGACATCACACACAGGCACATGCAGGCAGAAGAAACTGCAGCTGAGAGCTGTATGTGTAATTGAAGTAATAAGAAATTCTTCCTATTTCCTGACACCTTGGATTGAAAACGTCCATTGAACGTAGACCATGCATACACCAATATATATCTCTGTATGAAACACAGATGATAAGTTGCCTCGTATTTTTATAAGCACCTAAATTACTCCCTCATATCTTCCTTTGATGACCTCACATGGGGGTTGGCCATGGAATGTGGCTTCAGTTTCAGAGAATTATAATTTTCCCAACATTCACTATATCTTCACTCCCTACGTTCTCAGGCATTTAATATTGACATCAAATTTGCTTTTGTGCTTTTACCTTTTCATAAATAGGAAACGTGGCATGGCTGTTGTCAGCCACTATTGATTTGAGGCTTATAGGCATGTGTCATAGTTGTGGAAAAATATGTATATTCTTCCCCTATTAGTTCTAAAGATGAAGCTGTATGTCCCATCAATATCGAATCTATACAAACCTCAATATTCATAACTATACTTTGGTGGCAGCTGTCTACAACAGATTCTGTCATCATAGCAGTTTGTCCCTCTTCAGTTCACAGACCCTAGACTCACCACAGGTATTCCCAGCCTTGTAGGGATTGTAATCGCTTTCTCCTTGAGATTTTGTACAAGAGAGGAGGGGGATGAAAGCTGAGGCTTTGTTAATCTTAATTCCACTGACATTTTACACGTTTTTACCTTGATATAGGTAGGAAACATGGCATGAGTAGCATCATCCATCTGATCATTATTTAATTTGAAAATGTTGCCAATGCGTTACGTTCATCGCGACTCCTAAAATATGTTTCATATCCATGCCATTCATAAAAACCTCAATTCATAATAGTTTGTATGGAACAAAGATGCTCACATCAATCTGCAGTTCTGAGATCCATGCAGACAATGGCCATACATCTGTCACCCTTTTATGCAAGCTGGAGGATCTGCTAGCCATCAGATTCAGCTTACCTCCTTGCAGGACAGAGGGGAGTTGATGGTCTCAGCCCAAGACAAAGATCATATATGGGTCAATAACCAGCTGTTTGCTCCGTATAATCCATGCTTCAATGTTAATTTGAGAACTTTATAGATTTTTGTATTTATAACAATTACTGATTAGATCTCAGCCGGTGTCAGGACTTTCCAGGGCTTTTTGCTCTTCTTTCTTCACGTGTTCACCACTTTACCCTGCATCATCTCTCATTATTACACATAATTTATGGACATCTCTGGTGATTTCATTCCTGTGTGGATTGGATGGTTGTTACCGACATATGGGGAGAATTTCATGTCAATGGCACCTTTTCAAATAGATTTACTGAGAACGTTGGTGATTTGTTCAATACTTATTTCACCTGTCGTATATCTACACTGTCGCTGCCATCCAAAATTGTGAGGCAGATGTGGGATAAATGTGGCAGTCAGAAGCTTCCAGTAATAGAAGGGTTAATAGATTACTTTATCAATGAACAAAATACAAAGTGAAAGAAGAAAAGAGAAATGTAAATCCCATTTGTATCTGGTGACCGCCCGTCACCTCCATCATCAGTATCTGGTGACCGCCCGTCACCTCCATTATCATTACACCGTGTTCCAAATTATTATGCAAATTGGATTTAAGTGTCATAAGATTTAATTGTTTTGTTTTTCAAAAACTCGTGGATGGTATTGTGTCTCAGGGCTCAATGTATCACTGAAATCAATCTTAAACACATGATAATTAGTTTTCCAGGTGATTCTAATTAAAGAAAAACTACTTAAAAATGATGTTCCACATTATTAAGCAGGTCACAGTTTTCAAGTAACATGGGAAAGAATAAGGATCTCTCTGCTGCCGAAAAGCATCAAATAGTGCAATGCCTTGGTGAAGGGATGAATACATTAGTAATTTCCTGAAAACGTAAGTGTGATCATCGTACTGTTAAGAGATTTGTGGCTGAATCTGAGCACAGATGTGTTCGTGCTGATAAAGGCATAATGAGGAAGATTTCTGCCAGGCAAGTTCATCGGATTAAGAGAGCAGCTGCCAGAATACTATTACAAAGCAGCAAACAGATATTTGAAGCTGCTGGTGCCTCTGGAGTGCTTGAACCTCAAGGTGTAGGATCCTATAAAGGCTTGCTGTGGTGCATAAACCTACTATTCAGCCACCCCTAAACAGTGTTCACAAGCAGAAACGGTTGCAGTGGGACCACACATACATGAAGACTAATGTTCAAACAGTCTTGTTTACTGATGAGTGTCGATCAATTCTGGATAGTCCAGATGGATGGAGTAGTGGATGGTTGGTGGATGGCCACCATGTCCCAACGTCAGCAAGGAGATGGAGGAGTCATGTTTTGGGCCAGAATCATGGGGAAACAGCTGGTAGGGCCCTTTAAGGTTCCTGAAGGTGTGAAAATGACCTCTGCAAAGTATATAGAGTTTCTGACTGACAACTTTCCTCCATGGTATAAAAATCAGGTGCCTTCAGGAGCAAAATCATCTTCATGCTGACAATGTCCCATCTCATGCTGCAAAGAAAACCTCTGAGTAATTGGCTGCTATTGGCATAAAAGGAGATAAACTCATGGTGTGGCCACCATCTTCCCCTGACCACAACCCTATAGAGAACCTTTGGAGTATCATCAAGCAAAAGATCTATGAGGGTGGGAGGCCGTTCACATCCAAACAGCAGCTCTGGGAGGGAAGAAATACAAGCAGAAACTCTCCAAAAACTCACAAGTTCAATGGATGCAGGAATTGTGAAGGTGACATTAAAGAAGGCTCCTATGTCACATGTAACTTGGCCTGGTAGGAGGTTCTGGAGATAAATAGCTTTTTTGTTCAGTGAATGTGACCTCCTAATGCTGCAAATTCCACAAATGAGACTTTTCAGTTCTTTATATCAAATGTTTAGAAATTCTACTGTGCCTAATAATTTGGAGCAGTGCATTGTGGGGTTTTATTCATTTTGGAGATTATACTGTTATCATTGGGAGGTTTCTTCAATAAAATGCGATGTATAATCTAACGGGTGATGACTTTTATTAGACTGACTGTCATTTGCACTGACCATTTAGGAAAATCAGAGAAAGATATAATTTGCATAATAATTTGGAACATGGTGTATCTGGTGACTGTGTGTCGCCTCCATCACCAGTATCTGGTGACTGACCGTCACCTCCATTATCAGAATCTGGTGACTGCATGTCGCCTCCATCATAAGTTTCTGGTGATTGCCCGTCGCCTCCATCATCAGTATCTGGTATCCATCCTTCTCCTCCACCATCAGTATCTGGTGACCACCCATCGCCTCCATCATCAGTGTCACGGAATCCTACTGTGTTGCCAACAATATGTCACGGATCCTGGGGACGATACCTTTAACATCCTCACCACTCACACCGATATGTCCTGAACCGGGGTTGTTTGGTTGCCCCTGGTTCCTTCTGAAGGGGATTTATCTATCTATATATCGCTTCCCAGTTGCGGTTTGGAACTTGCAGCTCTCTGCCACCCCCCTTACCCTCAGGTCAGTCGGGGTACTGCACCTAGGGTAATTTGTCGCCAGAAAGGCTGCCTGCTATGTACTGTGTTGTGACTTTGGTTTCTGGGCTCCCCCGGTGGTTTCTGGTGGTACTGCACTTGTGTGCTTCATCTCCTCTGTTCACCTGTTTCCATCAGGATGTGGGAGTTGTCTATTTAGCCTTGCTCCTCAGTCATTTCTATGCCGGCCAACAATGTTACCAGAAGCCTTTCTGTTGCATGTTCCTGCTCCTAGACAACTATCAGCTAAGTTGGACTTGTTGTCCTAAGTTTGTTTTGCATTTTTGTTCCAGTTCTCTGTGATTGATTATTTCTGAGGCTGGAAGCTCTTGTGAGCTGAAATTGCCACTCTGGTGTCATGAGTTGATATTAGAGTTTTAAAGTAATTTCAGGATGGTATTTTGAAAGGGTTTTCAGCTGACCGTGAAGTTCCCTTTTCTGTCTTCCTACTATCTAGTAAGCGGACCTCAATTTGCTAAACCTATCTTCATACTTCGTATGTCAATTTCCTCTAAAATCACCGCCAATATATGTGGGGGCTACTGTCTGCCTTTTGGGGAAAATTTCTCTAGAGGTAAGCCAGGTCTGTATTTTCCTCTGCTAGGGTCAGTCAGTTCTCCGGCTGGCGCTGGGCGTCTAGGGATAAAACGTAGGCACGCTACCCGGCCACTGTTAGTTGTGCGGTAGGTTTAGCTCATGGTCAGCTCGAGTTCCCATCTTCCAAGAGCTAGTCCTTTTGTATGCTTAATTACGTTCTCTTGCCATTGAGAACCATGACAGTTTGGCCGGCCCAGAGTTAAAATAATTGGCAGAAGAAAGGAGAGAAAAGAAGTCTGCAGAGATTTTTTTTTTTTTTTTTTTCCTGAGTTTGCTCATTAGTTGATTCACTAGCATCTCTGCTTACTGCAGCCTTCGTCTCTCTCTCCTTCTAATCCTTGAATGGTTCTGATTTCACCTGATTAATATGGATCCTCAGAGTTTAGCTACAGGTTTGAATAATCTCGCTATGAAGGTTCAAAGCTTACAGGATTTCGTTATTCATGCTCCTACATCTGAACCTAGAATTCCTTTACCTGAATTTTTCTCTGGGGATAGATCTCGCTTCCAGAATTTCAAACATAATTGTAAATTATTTTTGTCTCTGAGATCTCGCTCCGCTGGAGATCCTGCACAGCAGGTCAGGATTGTAATTTCCTTGCTCCGGGGCGACCCTCAGGATTGGGCATTTGCTTTGGCACCAGGGGATCCTGCGTTGCTCAATGTGGATGCGTTTTTCCTGGCTTTGGGGTTGCTTTATGAGGAACCTCATTTAGAAATTCAGGCTGAAAAAGCCTTAATGGCCCTGTCTCAAGGGCAAGATGAGGCTGAAATATACTGCCAAAAATTTCGTAAGTGGTCTGTGCTTACTCAGTGGAATGAGTGCGCCCTGGCGGCGAAATTCAGAGAGGGTCTCTCTGATGCCATTAAAGATGTTATGGTGGGGTTCCCTGTGCCTACAGGTCTGAATGAGTCCATGACAATGGCTATTCAGATTGATCGGCGTTTGCGGGAGCGCAAACCTGTGCACCATTTGGCGGTGTCTACTGAGAAGACGCCAGAGATTATGCAATGTGATAGAATTCTGTCCAGAAGCGAACGACAGAATTTTAGGCGAAAAAATGGGTTATGCTTCTATTGTGGTGATTCAACTCATGTTATATCAGCATGCTCTAAACGTACTAAGAAGGTTGATAAGTCTGTTTCAATTGGCACTTTACAGTCTAAGTTTATTCTATCTGTGACCCTGATTTGCTCTTTATCGTCTATTACCGCGGACGCCTATGTCGACTCTGGCGCCGCTTTGAGTCTTATGGATTGGTCCTTTGCCAAACGCTGTGGGTTTGATTTAGAGCCTCTGGAAGTTCCTATACCTCTGAAGGGTATTGACTCCACGCCATTGGCTAGTAACAAACCACAATACTGGACACAAGTAACTATGCGTATTAATCCGGATCACCAGGAGATTATTCGCTTCCTTGTGTTGTATAATCTACATGATGTGTTGGTGCTTGGATTGCTGCAATCTCATAACCCAGTCCTCGACTGGAAAGCAATGTCTGTGTTAAGCTGGGGATGTCAGGGGACTCATGGGGACGTACCTTTGGTTTCCATTTCGTCATCTATTCCCTCTGAGATTCCGGAATTTTTATCTGATTATCGTGACGTTTTTGAGGAGCCTAAACTTGGTTCACTACCTCCGCACAGAGATTGCGATTGTACTATAGATCTGATTCCGGGCAGTAAGTTTCCAAAGGGTCGTTTATTTAATCTATCTGTGCCTGAACATGCTGCTATGCGGGAATATATTAAGGAGTCCTTGGAAAAGGGACATATTCGTCCTTCGTCATCTCCCTTAGAAGCCGTTTTTTTCTTTGTAGCTAAAAAAGATGGCTCTTTGAGGCCGTGTATTGATTATCGGCTTTTGAATAAAATCACGGTTAAATATCAGTATCCTTTGCCACTGCTTACTGATTTGTTTGCTCGAATAAAGGGGGCCAAGTGGTTCTCTAAGATTGATCTTCGTGGGGCGTATAATTTGGTGCGAATTAAGCAGGGGGATGAGTGGAAAACCGCATTTAATACGCCTGAGGGCCATTTTGAGTACTTAGTAATGCCTTTTGGTCTTTCAAATGCCCCTTCAGTCTTTCAGTCCTTTATGCATGACATTTTCCGTGATTATTTGGATAAATTTTTGATTGTGTATCTTGATGATATTTTGATTTTTTCGGATGACTGGGACTCTCATGTTCAACAGGTCAGGAGGGTTTTTCAGGTTTTGCGCTCTAATTCCTTGTGTGTAAAGGGTTCTAAGTGCGTTTTTGGGGTTCAAAAGATTTCGTTTTTGGGGTACATTTTTTCCCCCTCTTCCATTGAGATGGACCCTGTCAAGGTTCAGGCTATTTGTGATTGGACGCAACCCTCTTCTCTTAAGAGTCTTCAGAAGTTTTTGGGCTTTGCTAATTTTTATCGTCGATTTATAACTGGTTTTTCTGATGTTGCTAAACCGTTGACTGATTTGACTAAGAAGGGTGCTGATGTTGCTGATTGGTCCCCTGCTGCTGTGGAGGCCTTTCGGGAGCTTAAGCGCCGCTTTTCTTCCGCCCCTGTATTGCGTCAGCCTGATGTTACTCTTCCTTTTCAGGTTGAGGTTGACGCTTCAGAAATCGGAGCTGGGGCGGTTTTGTCGCAGAAAAGTTCCGACTGCTCCGTGATGAGACCTTGTGCGTTCTTTTCTCGTAAATTTTCGCCCGCTGAGCGAAATTATGATATTGGTAATCGGGAGCTCTTGGCTATGAAGTGGGCTTTTGAGGAGTGGCGTCATTGGCTTGAGGGGGCTAGACATCAGGTGGTGGTATTGACCGACCACAAGAATTTGATTTATCTTGAGTCTGCCAGGCGCCTGAATCCTAGACAGGCGCGCTGGTCGTTATTTTTCTCTCGGTTTAATTTTGTGGTTTCTTACCTACCAGGTTCTAAAAATGTGAAGGCGGATGCCCTTTCTAGGAGTTTTGAGCCTGATTCCCCTGGTAATTCTGAACCTACAGGTATCCTTAAGGATGGAGTGATATTATCTGCTGTTTCCCCAGACTTGCGACGGGTCTTGCAGGAGTTTCAGGCGAATAGACCTGATCGTTGCCCGCCTGGTAGAATGTTTGTTCCTGATGATTGGACCAGTAGAGTCATCTCGGAGGTCCATTCTTCTGCGTTAGCAGGTCATCCTGGAATCTTTGGTACCAGGGATTTGGTGGCTAGGTCCTTCTGGTGGCTTTCCCTGACGCGAGATGTGCGAGGTTTTGTGCAGTCTTGTGATGTTTGTGCTCGGGCCAAGCCTTGTTGTTCTCGGGCTAGTGGATTGTTGTTATCCTTGCCTATTCCGAAGAGGCCTTGGACTCACATCTCCATGGATTTTATTTCTGATCTCCCTGTTTCTCAGAAGATGTCTGTCATCTGGGTGGTGTGTGACCGTTTCTCTAAGATGGTCCATTTGGTTCCCTTGCCCAAATTGCCTTCCTCATCCGAGCTGGTTCCTCTGTTTTTTCAAAATGTGGTGCGCTTGCATGGTATTCCGGAGAATATCGTTTCTGACAGGGGAACCCAATTCGTGTCTAGATTTTGGCGAGCGTTCTGTGCTAGGATGGACATTGATTTGTCTTTTTCGTCTGCTTTCCATCCTCAGACTAATGGCCAGACCGAGCGAACTAATCAGACCTTGGAGACTTATTTGAGGTGTTTTGTGTCTGCGGATCAGGATGATTGGGTTGCCTTTTTGCCCTTGGCGGAGTTTGCCCTCAATAATCGGGCTAGTTCTGCCACCTTGGTTTCTCCTTTCTTCTGTAATTCGGGGTTTCATCCTCGTTTTTCTTCCGGTCAGGTGGAGTCTTCGGATTGTCCTGGAGTGGATGCTGTGGTGGAGAGGTTGCATCAGATTTGGGGGCATGTGGTGGACAATTTGAAGTTGTCCCAGGAGAAGACTCAGCATTTTGCCAACCGCCGTCGTCGTGTTGGTCCTCGTCTTTGTGTTGGGGACTTGGTGTGGTTATCTTCTCGTTTTGTCCCTATGAAGGTTTCTTCTCCTAAGTTTAAGCCTCGGTTCATCGGCCCGTACAAGATATTGGAGATTCTTAACCCTGTGTCCTTTCGTTTGGACCTCCCTGCATCTTTTTCTATTCATAATGTCTTCTGTTGTGAATTTGGTTTCTGGGCTCCCCCAGTGGTCACTGGTGGTACTGAACGTGGGTTTGTCATCTCCTCTGTTCACCTGTTTCCATCAGGATGTGGGAGTTTCTATTTAGCCTTGCTCCTCAGTCATTTCTATGCCGGCCAACAATGTTACCAGAAGCATTTCTGTTGCATGTTCCTGCTCCTAGACTACTTTCAGCTAAGTTGGATTTTTGTCCTAAGTTTGTTTGCATTTTTGTTCCAGTTCTCTGTGTTTGAATATTTCTGAGACTGGAAAGCTCTTGTGAACTGAAATTGCCACTCTGGTGTCATGAGTTGATATTAGAGTTCTAAAGTAATTTCAGGATGGAATTTTGAATAGGGTTTTCAGCTGGCCGTGAAGTCCCCTTTTCTGTCTTCCTTCTATCTAGTAAGCGGACCTCAATTTTGCTAAACCTATTTTCATACTTCGTATGTCAATTTCCTCTAATATCACCGACAATATTTGTGGGGGCTACTGTCTGCCTTTTGGGGAAAATTTCTCTAGAGGTGAGCCAGGTCTGTATTTTCCTCTGCTAGGGTCAGTCAGTTCTCCGGCTGGCGCTGGGCGTCTAGGGATAAAACGTAGGCACGCTACCCGGCCACTTTCAGTTGTTGTGATAGGTTTAGCTCACGGTCAGCTCGAGTTCCCATCTTCCAAGAGCTAGTCCTTTTTGTATGCTCAACTATGTTCTCTGTGTGTTGAGAACCATGACAGTTTGGCCGGCCAAGGGTTAAAATAATTGGCTGAAGAAAGGAGAGAATTAGAAGTCTGCAGAGAATTTTTTTTTTTTTTTTTTTCCCCCTGAGTTTGCTTCTCTGCTTATACTGCAGCCTTCATCTCTCTCTCCTTCTAATCCTTGAATGGCTCTGATCTCACCTGATTAAAATGGATCCTCAGAGTTTAGCTACTGGTTTGAATAATCTCACTAATAAGGTTCAAAGTTTACAGGATTTTGTTATTCATGCTCCAATATCTGAACCTAGAATCCCTTTACCTGAATTTTTCTCCGGGGATAGATCTCGCTTTCAGAATTTCAAACATAATTGTAAATTGTTTTTGTCTCTGAGATCTCGCTCCGCTGGAGATCCTGCACAGCAGGTCAGGATTGTAATTTCCTTACTCCGGGGCGACCCTCAGGATTGGGCATTTGCTTTGGCACCAGGGGATCCTGCGTTGCTCAATGTGGATGCGTTTTTTCTAGCTTTGGGGTTGCTTTATGAGGAACCCCATTTAGAGATTCAGGCTGAAAAATCCTTGATGGCCCTGTCCCAGGGTACAGATGAGGCGGAAATATACTGCCAAAAATTTCGTAAGTGGTCTGTGCTTACTCAGTGGAATGAGTGCGCCCTGGCGGCGATTTTCAGAGAGGGTCTCTCTGATGCCATTAAAGATGTTATGGTGGGGTTCCCTGTGCCTGCAGGTCTGAATGAGTCCATGACAATGGCTATTCAGATTGATCGGCGTTTGCGGGAGCGCAAACCTGTGCACCATTTGGCGGTGTCTACTGAGAAGGCGCCAGAGAATATGCAATGTGATAGAATTCTGTCTAGAAGCGAACGGCAGAACTTTAGGCGAAAAAATGGGTTATGCTTCTATTGTGGTGATGCAACTCATGTTATATCAGCATGCTCTAAACGTACTAAGAAGGTTGATAAGTCTGTTTCAATTGGCACTTTACAGTCTAAGTTTATTCTATCTGTGACCCTGATTTGCTCTTTATCGTCTATTACCGCGGACGCCTATGTCGGCTCTGGCGCCGCTTTGAGTCTTATGGATTGGTCCTTTGCCAAATGCTGTGGTTATGATTTAGAGCCTTTGGAAGTTCCTATACCTCTGAAGGGTATTGACTCCACGCCATTGGCTAGTAATAAACCACAATACTGGACACAAGTGACTATGCGTGTTAATCCGGATCACCAGGAGATTATTCGCTTTCTTGTATTGTATAATCTACATGATGTTTTGGTGCTTGGATTGCCATGGCTGCAATCTCATAACCCAGTCCTCGACTGGAAGGCAATGTCTGTGTTAAGCTGGGGATGTCAGGGGACTCATGGGGACGTACCTTTGGTTGCCATTTCGTCATCTGTTCCCTCTGAGATTCCGGAATTCTTATCTGATTATCGTGACGTTTTTGAGGAACCTAAACTTGGTTCACTGCCTCCGCACAGAGATTGCGATTGTACAATAGATCTGATTCCGGGCAGTAAGTTTCCAAAAGGTCGTTTATTTAATCTGTCTGTGCCTGAACATGCTGCTATGCGTGAATATATTAAGGAGTCCTTGGAAAAGGGACATATTCGTCCTTCGTCATCTCCTTTAGGAGCCGGCTTTTTCTTTGTATCTAAAAAGGATGGCTCTTTGAGGCCGTGTATTGATTATCGGCTTTTGAATAAAATCACGGTTAAATATCAATATCCGTTGCCACTGCTGACTGATTTGTTTGCTCGTATAAAGGGGGCCAAGTGGTTCTCTAAGATTGATCTCCGTGGGGCGTATAATTTGGTGCGAATCAAGCAGGGGGATGAGTGGAAAACCGCATTTAATACGCCCGAGGGTCATTTTGAGTATTTGGTGATGACTTTTGGTCTTTCAAATGCCCCTTCAGTCTTTCAGTCCTTTATGCATGACATTTTCCGCGATTATTTGGATAAATTTATGATTGTGTATCTGGATGATATTCTGATTTTTTCGGATGACTGGGACTCTCATGTCCAGCAAGTCAGGAGGGTTTTTCAGGTTTTGCGGTCTAATTCCTTGTGTGTAAAGGGTTCTAAGTGCATTTTTGGGGTTCAAAAGATTTCTTTTTTGGGGTATATTTTTTCCCCCTCTTCCATTGAGATGGATCCTGTCAAGGTTCAGGCTATTTGCGATTGGACGCAACCCTCTTCTCTTAAGAGCCTTCAGAAATTCTTGGGCTTTGCTAATTTCTACCGTCGATTTATAACTGGGTTTTCTGATGTTGCTAAACCGTTGACTGATTTGACTAAGAAGGGTGCTGATGTTGCTGATTGGTCCCCTGCTGCTGTGGAGGCCTTTCGGGAGCTTAAGCGCCGCTTTTCTTCCGCCCCTGTATTGCGTCAGCCTGATGTTACTCTTCCTTTTCAGGTTGAGGTCGACGCTTCAGAAATTGGAGCTGGGGCGGTGTTGTCGCAGAAAAGTTCCGACTGCTCCGTGATGAGACCTTGCGCGTTCTTTTCTCGTAAATTTTCGCCCGCGGAGCGAAATTATGATATTGGTAATCGGGAGCTCTTGGCTATGAAGTGGGCTTTTGAGGAATGGCGTCATTGGCTTGAGGGGGCTAGACATCAGGTGGTGGTATTGACCGACCACAAGAATTTGATTTATCTTGAGTCTGCCAGGCGCCTGAATCCTAGACAGGCGCGCTGGTCGTTATTTTTCTCTCGGTTTAATTTTGTGGTTTCATACCTACCAGGTTCTAAAAATGTGAAGGCGGATGCCCTTTCTAGGAGTTTTGAGCCTGATTCCCCTGGTAATTCTGAACCTACGGGTATCCTTAAAGGGGTTGTCCACTACTTTCAATTAACCCCCCAATGTACCCCCCCGGGGCCCCTAATGAATTGTGCCATTACCTTCTGTTGACGTTTTCGCCTGTGAGCGGCGCTATTCCTCCTGCTGAGTCCGGGTCACATGACCCCCAGGCTGCAGCCGCCGCTCATTTCCGCCGACGTCACGTCAATTTCCAGGCTCTGAAAATTGACGTGACGTCAGCAGCAGGCGTGACCAGCCCCCACAGTCAGCAGTCACTCAGCAAGAGTGACTGGGCTGTGGGCGGTGCTGGGGGCTGCCTGCAGGGCTGTGCTGGGGGCGGGCGGGGCTGTGTGTGCTGAGCTCACTGCTCACTGAGTGCTGGGATCATGATGTGTGGCTGGGCTGTGCTTCGGTCACCGGGGGTCTGCCGGTGCCTGTGACCGCCGGCGCCGGTGCTTCTGCCCGCCGGCGCTGGTGCTTCTGCCCGCCGGCGCTGTGCGTGTGTGTGCCGGCGCTGTGCGTGTGTGTGCCGGCGCTGTGTGTGCGCGTGTGTGCCGGCGCTGTGTGTGCGTGTGCCGACGCTGTGCGTGTGTGTGTGCCGGCGCTGTGCGTGTGTGTGCAGGCATCGTCCGATGGGACTACAAGTCCCATCGGGCTCTGCCTGCTACAGTGGCAGTGAGTGACACATTAGCCAATGATGGGACAGTAGTAGTCCCATCATCCGGCTAATGTGTTGAATGTAAAAAAAAAAAAAAACACAGTACATACATACATACATACATACATACACACCATGCGACGACATGCACCATGCGACGACATGCGACAACATGCACCATGCGGCAACATGCACCATGCGACGACATGCGATGACATGCATCATGCGACGACATGCACCATGTGACATGCACCATGCGACAACATGCACCATGTGACATGCACCATGCGACGACATGCGACATGACCATGCGACGACATGCACCATGCAACGACATGCGCCATGCGACGACATGCACCATGCGACGACATGCGACAACATGCACCATGCGACACATGCACCATGCGACCACATGCAACATGCGATGACATGCACCATGCGACGACATGCACCATGTGACATGCACCATGCGACAACATGCACCATGTGACATGCACCATGCGACGACATGCGACATGACCATGCGACGACATGCACCATGCAATGACATGCGACATGCGACGACATGCACCATGCAACGACATGCACCATGCGACGACATGCGCCATGCGACGACATGCACCATGCGGCGACCTGCACCATGTGATGACATGCGCCATGTGACGCCATGCGCCATGCGACGACATGCGCCATGCGACGACATGCACCATACGACAACATGCACCATGCGACAACATGCACCATGCGACGACATGCAACAACATGCACCATGCGGCGACATGCACCATGCGACATGCACCATGCGTCAACATGCACATGCGTCAACATGCGACATGCACCATGCGTCGACATGCGCCATGCGTCAACATGCACCATGCGTCAACATGAGACATGCACCATGCAACGACATGCACCATGCATCGACATGCACCATGCGTCGACATGCACCATGCATCAACATGCACCATGAGTCAACATGCGACGACACGCAACATGTGACATGCGACATGAAACATGCCACATACAGTACGTACATACAACAGACATACAGTACATATAACATAGATTACATACTCACCATCACTTGTCACTTTGATCCCCGAAGCCATTGTCATCTGTAAAAAATATTAAAATAATAAACAAACACTATACTCCCTGATCCGCAGAAATCCAATTAAAACGAGTGTCCCTCGACGATCTCCCGTGGAGAGCAGGAGCCTCTGCTGATGCAACCACTCTCCAGGGGCTCCAGGAAGACAATGAGGGGAGGAAGGTATCCTTCCACAATGTATTCCCCACAATGTATTCCTACACCCCTGTGAGAAAATAGTCCCTAGTCTCACTTTATGGCATGCTGTATGAGAAAGTTCCCACGCAGCTTTTTGCCATAAAGTGAGACCAGTGAACTCAGGTAACCTCAGTGATGCACTGCAGGAGCCATTGTCTCCTGTCAGTGTGTCACTGAGGGTCCTATAGAGCAGTGACACCACCCAATGTCACTGTTCTATAGGGGAGATCGTCGTGGGACACTCGTTATTAATTGGACTACAGCGGACAGGTAGTATACGGTTTATTATTTTACTTTTTTGCAGGTGCTGGAGTATGGTAAGTATGGTTAAATGAAGAATATTAAAATACTTTTTCCTAATGTGTGTGTGTTTCATTAACCCTTTTTTAGTATTGGATTAATAATGGATAGGCGTCTTATTGACGCCTCTCCGTTATTAACCCGGCTTAATGTCACCTTACAATAGCAAGGTGACATTAACCCCTTATTACCCCATATCCCACCGCTACACGGGAGTGGGACTGAAATACATGGCACTTTAATACGTGGCACTGAAATACGTGGCACGTGGCACTTACGTACGTGGCACTGAAATATGTGGCACGTGGCACTGAAATACGTGGCACTTACATAGGTGGCATTTAAATCCGTGGCACTTAAATCCGTGGCACTTACATACATCGCACTTGCATACATGGCACTTAAATACGTGGCACGTGGCACTTACATACGTGGCACTTACATACGTGGCACTTATATACGTGGCACGTGGCACTTACATACGTGGCACTTATATACGTGGCACTGAAATAGGTGGCACTTAAATCCGTGGCACTGAAATACGTGTCACGTGGCACATACGTGGCACTTACATACGTGGCACTTACATACGTGGCACTTATATACGTGGCACGTGGCACTTACATACGTGGCACTTATATACGTGGCACCGAAATAGGTGGCACTTAAATCCGTGGCACTGAAATACGTGTCACGTGGCACATACGTGGCACTTACATACGTGGCACTTACATACGTGGCACTTACATACGTGGCACTTACATACGTGGCACGTGGCACTTAAATCCGTGGCACTTAAATCCGTGGCACTTACATACGTGGCACTGAAATACGTGGCACTGAAATACGTGGCACTGAAATACGTGGCACATACGTGGCACTTACATACGTGGCACTTACATACGTGGCACTTACATACGTGGCACGTGGCACTTACATACGTGGCACTTATATACGTGGCACTTATATACGTGGCACTGAAATACGTGGCACTGAAATATCGTGGCACTATGACTGTCAGAAAATGTTCATTAAACGGTTAGGGGTGAGGTTAGGGGTAGGGTTAGGGTTTGGATCCCTTTATCACCGTGATGGTGGTGGGTGTTTTTTCAGTTTTTTTTCTATAAAAACGCATCATCGGTGAGGGTGGAAGATATGGTTATCGCAATCCCAGTGATGACATAACCAAAGTAAAGACCATAAATATAAAGTAATGGACAAGTACTGAACAATCCCTTTAATATATGATACTAAAACTGTTTTGAATCTATAAAATGCACAGTGTAGACTACAGTCTACAAATCTGTAATTTCTCAGTGTGAATGCAGATTTTTGGTTACTCATATTACACTCAGAGAGTGAATACAAGGATGTGATTTGAATACTCCCAATGTTGTCACCACGGTTTCTCTCACGGAGAATTTGTGTCAGTGTCATTATGTGAACCCTGTGGACAATCAGTGGCTGCTTCACTGTCTTCGCCTTAGGAAGAAGTGGCTTACATTTGGTAATTCTTAATAAAAATGCAGCAACACTCACTTCCTACAGATATAAGAGTTTGCTTAGAAGGTGGTGAGAGTGATGCGGCCACTGATTGACCACAGGTACAATCGCTGCGAGACACCGCGCCGACACTATTGGAACGTGCAGGCACTGGAATCTAGTAAACATACAGACTGAGAGGGGGTTGTTAGAATAGTGGACAAACCCTTCAAAGTTCTATATGTATGTATATATCACTGCAACAAAATATTAAAGTGTATGTATATGAATAAATAATTTATTCCATACATACACATAGAAGTATATATTGGTGTGTATATAAAAGGTGTGATCACATATTTGTGCAGCTAAAATGCAATGGGGGCCATTTCTACCTCGAAAGCAGGTGGAATTGTGACTTAGGATGAGCTGTTATTTCTGCAAATGGCCCATATATTGTTTCTGAAACTGGGGCCTCTCCTGTATATGAGCACAAATAGTGTAAAATAAGAACACACATAATATATACATGCACACAAGCGTATGTAGATGGACACATATAACCACACATGTACTGTGTAATTTACATATCTAAGACATATACGCAGTAGGATCTCTTTACAGTATATCATATGTATACTAAACTATATATACTATGAAATAGATGAGAAAGAAAAAAAGCTCAAAGCTTGATCACCATGGTTGTGCAGTTCTTGGTGCGGCTTTACAGCTTGTGACCAAGATGTGACTTCTCCTCATCAGCCTGAACAGAGAGGAGGGAGAGGAGGGAGGGGTTGGGTGTGTTTTGGAGTGGGTGTGCTAAATTCGGGCTTAGAGGACAGTGCAAAGCATCATGGAACTTGTAGTATTAGGGCACAATAAGGAAGTAGTCGATTAACCCCATGAGAGCTGAATCCAGCACTGAAGATGTGCTGCTACAGCATGATAACAGGTAATATTGTTAAAATAAACACAGTAGATGTTTTCAGTGGCACATAATAGCAAGATTTATGAAAAAAAAAAAACAACTTTATAGTAGTGGACAACTTCTTTAAGGAGGGAGTGATTTTATCTGCTGTTTCCCCAGACCTGCGACGGGCCTTGCAGGAGTTTCAGGCGGATAGACCTGATCGTTGCCCGCCTGGTAGAATGTTTGTTCCTGATGATTGGACCAGTAGAGTCATCTCGGAGGTCCATTCTTCTGCGTTGGCAGGTCATCCTGGAATCTTTGGTACCAGGGAGTTGGTGGCAAGGTCCTTCTGGTGGCCTTCCCTGTCACGAGATGTGCGAGGTTTTGTGCAGTCTTGTGATGTTTGTGCTCGGGCCAAGCCTTGTTGTTCTCGGGCTAGTGGATTGTTGTTGCCCTTGCCTATTCCGAAGAGGCCTTGGACTCACATCTCGATGGATTTTATTTCTGATCTCCCTGTTTCTCAGAAGATGTCTGTCATCTGGGTGGTGTGTGACCGTTTCTCTAAGATGGTCCATTTGGTTCCCCTGCCTAAGTTGCCTTCCTCATCCGAGTTGGTTCCTCTGTTTTTTCAGAATGTGGTTCGCTTGCATGGTATTCCGGAGAATATCGTTTCTGACAGGGGGACCCAATTCGTGTCTAGATTTTGGCGAGCGTTCTGCGCTAGGATGGGCATTGATTTGTCTTTTTCGTCTGCTTTCCATCCTCAGACTAATGGCCAGACCGAGCGAACTAATCAGACCTTGGAGACTTATTTGAGGTGTTTTGTCTCTGCGGATCAGGATGATTGGGTTGCCTTCTTGCCCTTGGCGGAGTTTGCCCTCAATAATCGGGCTAGTTCTGCCACTTTGGTTTCTCCTTTCTTCTGTAATTCGGGGTTTCATCCTCGTTTCTCTTCCGGTCAGGTGGAGCCTTCGGATTGTCCTGGAGTGGATGCTGTGGTGGAGAGGTTGCATCAGATTTGGGGGCAGGTGGTGGACAATTTGAAGTTGTCCCAGGAGAAGACTCAGCATTTTGCCAACCGCCGTCGTCGTGTTGGTCCTCATCTTTGTGTTGGGGATTTGGTGTGGTTATCTTCTCGGTTTGTCCCTATGAAGGTTTCTTCTCCTAAGTTTAAGCCTCGGTTCATCGGCCCGTACAGGATATTGGAGATTCTTAACCCTGTGTCCTTTCGTTTGGACCTCCCTGCATCTTTTTCTATTCATAATGTCTTCCATCGGTCATTGTTGCGCAGGTATGAGGTACCTGTTGTGCCTTCCGTTGAGCCTCCTGCTCCGGTGTTGGTTGAGGGTGAGTTGGAGTACGTTGTGGAGAAGATCTTGGACTCCCGTGTTTCCAGACGGAGACTTCAGTATTTGGTCAAGTGGAAGGGCTACGGTCAGGAGGATAATTCTTGGGTGACAGCCTCTGATGTTCATGCCTCCGATTTGGTCCGTGCCTTTCATAGGGCTCATCCTGATCGCCCTGGTGGTTCTGGTGAGGGTTCGGTGCCCCCTCCTTGAGGGGGGGGTACTGTTGTGAATTTGGTTTCTGGGCTCCCCCGGTGGTCACTGGTGGTACTGAACGTGGGTTTGTCATCTCCTCTGTTCACCTGTTTCCATCAGGATGTGGGAGTTTCTATTTAGCCTTGCTCCTCAGTCATTTCTATGCCGGCCAACAATGTTACCAGAAGCATTTCTGTTGCATGTTCCTGCTCCTAGACTACTTTCAGCTAAGTTGGATTTTTGTCCTAAGTTTGTTTGCATTTTTGTTCCAGTTCTCTGTGTTTGAATATTTCTGAGACTGGAAGCTCTTGTGAACTGAAATTGCCACTCTGGTGTCATGAGTTGATATTAGAGTTTTAAAGTAATTTCAGGATGGTATTTTGAAAGGGTTTTCAGCTGACCGTGAAGTTCCCTTTTCTGTCTTCCTACTATCTAGTAAGCGGACCTCAATTTGCTAAACCTATCTTCATACTTCGTATGTCAATTTCCTCTAAAATCACCGCCAATATATGTGGGGGCTACTGTCTGCCTTTTGGGGAAAATTTCTCTAGAGGTAAGCCAGGTCTGTATTTTCCTCTGCTAGGGTCAGTCAGTTCTCCGGCTGGCGCTGGGCGTCTAGGGATAAAACGTAGGCACGCTACCCGGCCACTGTTAGTTGTGCGGTAGGTTTAGCTCATGGTCAGCTCGAGTTCCCATCTTCCAAGAGCTAGTCCTTTTGTATGCTTAATTACGTTCTCTTGCCATTGAGAACCATGACAGTACTGGCTGTTGGGCGCGCTACAGCAAGAGCGATGAAGCTACTCCCATGCATGTGGGATCAATAATTATTAACGCCGCCGTCGCTACAATGCTTCCCAAATGCACAGGACAAAGTCGCTGCCACCAGCTTTGATTTTCAAAAGTATTAATGGGTCCGGAGCCAACCCAAATCAGTAGCGTAATTCAACTCAGAGGACACACAGTTTGTTATAGAGCAGGGAGAGACAAGCTAGTAATTTCATACTCCGAAAAAAGGTAGGCAGTGTTTACAAAGTATAAAAGATACTATAAAAAAGACAAAATCATGTGTACAATGCAATTACAAATAAACAGGGATTTAAATTGAAAGAAGAACACTTACATTTCATTCAGATCATTTCATCTTTTGACTGGCCGTGTGCAAAGGAGGGATGGTCACATCTAGAAGCATACCACACATCTAGACAGCAGCTAGACCCCGGACACAAGACACTCCCAGAATGCTGGTCTCACTAAGTTATTCTAGCCCAAAACCCAGGTACTCCCCCTGTGGTGACATCACTTAGAGGCTGACACCTCTCCTTTACTTAGAATATGAAAACTATTTTTTACGGATATCTCGCTGTATGAACCTCGTATAAGGAAAACACGATGATCAGAATGTGCCCCACATCATGGAGATTCTTTTAAGTGTACACACGGAGTAATTACCTGAACCGCTTACTGAGAAATCCGCACTTTGCACCCGTTGCGTTTAGCTGCTAGTGCTTTCATTGAGTGATAGATCTACCGATAGACATCCGGAATATATAATTGGTGCCACTATATATATAACTTTAATCGAACAAAGATACTCAGGGCGTTATACCAGTTCCAACTAGTATTAGATGGGAGGGGGGAATGAGGAGTGTAGGGAGATCTGCTTGCAGCTTAGAGCAATAAAACTTCAGATATTCTAGACAGGGTTTTGAATTACACACATAGCAGCAGGCAGAGTGGGGGGGGGGGGGGGTTCGGAAAGGCCCACAACGTCTGTGGAAAGCCATGTAACCTTCTGAAACCAAACTCACAATATGACATTTTTACATCATCGTGACAATCAGTATCTGATGACCAGTTGTCTCCATCATCATTATCTGGAGTATAATCATCACCTCCATCATGAGTATCTGGTGACCAACCTTTGCCGCCATCATCAGTATCTAGTGACCACCCGTTGCCTCCATCAGTATCTGGTGACTGCCTATCTCCATCATCATGGTGACCACCCGTCTCCTTAATAATCAATTTCTAGTGACTTCGTGTTGCCTCCATCCCATCAGCAGTATCTGTTGACTGCCCGTTGCCTCCATTATCAGTATTTGGTGACAGCACGTTGCCTCCATCCCATCATCAGTATCTGATGACCGCCTTTCGCCTCCATCAGTATCTGGTGACTGCCCATTGCCTCCATCAGTATCTGGGGACCATCTGTCACCTCCTTCATCAGTATCTGGTAACCGTCCATCTCCTCCATCATCAGTATCTGGTGACCACCCATTGCCTCCATCATCATTATCTGGTCTATAATCATCACCTCCATCATCAGTATCTGGTGACCGCCTGTTCCCTCCATCATCAGTATCTGGTGACCACCCATCGCCTCCATCATCAGTATTTGGTGACTACCCACTGCCTCTATCATCAAGATCTGGTGACTGCCCGTTGCCTTCATAATCAATATCTGGTGACTGCCTGTTGCCTCCATCATCAGTATCTGATGACCGCCCGTCGCCTCCATCAGTATCTGGTGACTGCCCGTAGCCTCCATCATCGGTATCTGGTGACTGCATGTTGTCTCCATTGCTAAGAGATAAGGAGGGCACCACACACTGATTAATCAGCCAGAGAGTTCACCATGGGCTTGGAAACAACATGAAAACACATAGAAAAAAGGTCATGCCCATATATTGGGAACACCTCAGATTATGTAAAAGTCAAAAAAGCTTTATTAGTAGGAATACACAGCACAAACAACAGTTAAAAAAACATATTCAAAAATTATTTTTATACTCATCACAATTATAATTATTTGCGTGCCAACACTCCGGAGTGAAATACCAGGGAACAAAGAGCCCTGGATAAAAGACAATAATTCCCTATATATGGGCAACCATCTTGGAGACCTGAGCCCAGATCTCCTGTGTACGAGGCTTCTTCAGATCCTTCTGTATTCATGTGATCCCGGACAGACGGGATGATGCGAGAAATGTGAGAATCTGGTGACTGCCCGTCGCCTCCATCAGTATCTGGTGACCGCCCGTCGCCTCCATCACTTCTTCACGTCACTTGTACACAGGTTATGGAGGCTCTCGGCAGGAGGTTGTGCCAACCATCTTGGAGACCTGAGCCCAGATCTCCTGTGTACGAGGCTTCTTCAGGTTCTTTTGTCTTCATGTGATCCCGGACAGACGGGATGATGCGAGAGATGTGAGAATCTGGTGACTGCCCGTCGCCTCCATCAGTATCTGGTGACCGCCCGTCGCCTCCATCACTTCTTCACGTCACTTGTACACATTATGGAGGCTCTCGGCAGGAGGTTGTGCCAACCATCTTGGAGACCTGAGCCCAGATCTCCTGTGTACGAGGCTTCTTCAGGTTCTTTTGTCTTCATGTGATCCCGGACAGACGGGATGATGCGAGAGATGTGAGAATCTGGTGACTGCCCGTCGCCTCCATCAGTATCTGGTGACCGCCCATCGCCTCCATCACTTTTTCACGTCACTTGTACACAAGTTATGGAGGCTCTCGGCAGGAGGTTGTGCCAACCATCTTGGAGACCTGAGCCTAGATCTCCTGTGTACGAGGCTTCTTCAGGTTCTTTTGTCTTCATGTGATCCCGGACAGACGGGATGATGCGAGAGATGTGAGAATCTGGTGACTGCCCGTCGCCTCCATCAGTATCTGGTGACCGCCCGTCGCCTCCATCACTTCTTCACATCACTTGTACACAGGTTATGGAGGCTCTCGGCAGGAGGTTGTGCCAACCATCTTGGAGACCTGAGCCCAGATCTCCTGTGTACGAGGCTTCTTCAGGTTCTTTTGTCTTCATGTGATCCCAGACAGACGGGATGATGCGAGAGATGTGAGAATCTGGTGACTGCCCGTCGCCTCCATCAGTATCTGGTGACCGCCCATCGCCTCCATCACTTTTTCACGTCACTTGTACACAAGTTATGGAGGCTCTCGGCAGGAGGTTGTGCCAACCATCTTGGAGACCTGAGCCTAGATCTCCTGTGTACGAGGCTTCTTCAGGTTCTTTTGTCTTCATGTGATCCCGGACAGACGGGATGATGCGAGAGATGTGAGAATCTGGTGACTGCCCGTCGCCTCCATCAGTATCTGGTGACCGCCCATCGCCTCCATCACTTTTTCACGTCACTTGTACACAAGTTATGGAGGCTCTCGGCAGGAGGTTGTGCCAACCATCTTGGAGACCTGAGCCTAGATCTCCTGTGTACGAGGCTTCTTCAGGTTCTTTTGTCTTCATGTGATCCCGGACAGACGGGATGATGCGAGAGATGTGAGAATCTGGTGACTGCCCGTCGCCTCCATCAGTATCTGGTGACCGCCCGTCGCCTCCATCACTTCTTCACATCACTTGTACACAGGTTATGGAGGCTCTCGGCAGGAGGTTGTGCCAACCATCTTGGAGACCTGAGCCCAGATCTCCTGTGTACGAGGCTTCTTCAGGTTCTTTTGTCTTCATGTGATCCCGGACAGACGGGATGATGCGAGAGATGTGAGAATCTGGTGACTGCCCGTCGCCTCCATCAGTATCTGGTGACCGCCCATCGCCTCCATCACTTTTTCACGTCACTTGTACACAAGTTATGGAGGCTCTCGGCAGGAGGTTGTGCCAACCATCTTGGAGACCTGAGCCTAGATCTCCTGTGTACGAGGCTTCTTCAGGTTCTTTTGTCTTCATGTGATCCCGGACAGACGGGATGATGCGAGAGATGTGAGAATCTGGTGACTGCCCGTCGCCTCCATCAGTATCTGGTGACCGCCCGTCGCCTCCATCACTTCTTCACGTCACTTGTACACAGGTTATGGAGGCTCTTGGCAGGAGGTTGTGCCAACCATCTTGGAGACCTGAGCCTAGATCTCCTGTGTACGAGGCTTCTTCAGGTTCTTTTGTCTTCATGTGATCCCGGACAGACGGGATGATGCGAGAGATGTCTGAATCTGGTGACTGCCCGTCGCCTCCATCAGTATCTGGTGACCGCCCGTCGCCTCCATCACTTCTTCACGTCACTTGTACACAGGTTATGGAGGCTCTCGGCAGGAGGTTGTGCCAACCATCTTGGAGACCTGAGCCCAGATCTCCTGTGTACGAGGCTTCTTCAGGTTCTTTTGTCTTCATGTGATCCCAGACAGACGGGATGATGCGAGAGATGTGAGAATCTGGTGACTGCCCGTCGCCTCCATCAGTATCTGGTGACCGCCCATCGCCTCCATCACTTTTTCACGTCACTTGTACACAAGTTATGGAGGCTCTCGGCAGGAGGTTGTGCCAACCATCTTGGAGACCTGAGCCTAGATCTCCTGTGTACGAGGCTTCTTCAGGTTCTTTTGTCTTCATGTGATCCCGGACAGACGGGATGATGCGAGAGATGTGAGAATCTGGTGACTGCCCGTCGCCTCCATCAGTATCTGGTGACCGCCCATCGCCTCCATCACTTTTTCACGTCACTTGTACACAAGTTATGGAGGCTCTCGGCAGGAGGTTGTGCCAACCATCTTGGAGACCTGAGCCTAGATCTCCTGTGTACGAGGCTTCTTCAGGTTCTTTTGTCTTCATGTGATCCCGGACAGACGGGATGATGCGAGAGATGTGAGAATCTGGTGACTGCCCGTCGCCTCCATCAGTATCTGGTGACCGCTCGTCGCCTCCATCACTTCTTCACGTCACTTGTACACAGGTTATGGAGGCTCTCGGCAGGAGGTTGTGCCAACCATCTTGGAGACCTGAGCCTAGATCTCCTGTGTACGAGGCTTCTTCAGGTTCTTTTGTCTTCATGTGATCCCGGACAGACGGGATGATGCGAGAGATGTGAGAATCTGGTGACTGCCCGTCGCCTCCATCAGTATCTGGTGACCGCCCGTCGCCTCCATCACTTCTTCACGTCACTTGTACACAGGTTATGGAGGCTCTCGGCAGGAGGTTGTGCCAACCATCTTGGAGACCTGAGCCCAGATCTCCTGTGTACGAGGCTTCTTCAGGTTCTTTTGTCTTCATGTGATCCCGGACAGACGGGATGATGCGAGAGATGTGAGAATCTGGTGACTGCCCGTCGCCTCCATCAGTTTCTGGTGACCGCCCATCGCCTCCATCACTTTTTCACGTCACTTGTACACAAGTTATGGAGGCTCTCGGCAGGAGGTTGTGCCAACCATCTTGGAGACCTGAGCCTAGATCTCCTGTGTGCGAGGCTTCTTCAGGTTCTTTTGTCTTCATGTGATCCCGGACAGACGGGATGATGCGAGAGATGTGAGAATCTGGTGACTGCCCGTCGCCTCCATCAGTATCTGGTGACCGCCCGTCGCCTCCATCACTTCTTCACGTCACTTGTACACAGGTTATGGAGGCTCTCGGCAGGAGGTTGTGCCAACCATCTTGGAGACCTGAGCCCAGATCTCCTGTGTACGAGGCTTCTTCAGGTTCTTTTGTCTTCATGTGATCCCGGACAGACGGGATGATGCGAGAGATGTGAGAATCTGGTGACTGCCCGTCGCCTCCATCAGTATCTGGTGACCGCCCATCGCCTCCATCACTTTTTCACGTCACTTGTACACAAGTTATGGAGGCTCTCGGCAGGAGGTTGTGCCAACCATCTTGGAGACCTGAGCCTAGATCTCCTGTGTACGAGGCTTCTTCAGGTTCTTTTGTCTTCATGTGATCCCGGACAGACGGGATGATGCGAGAGATGTGAGAATCTGGTGACTGCCCGTCGCCTCCATCAGTATCTGGTGACCGCCCGTCGCCTCCATCACTTCTTCACGTCACTTGTACACAGGTTATGGAGGCTCTCGGCAGGAGGTTGTGCCAACCATCTTGGAGACCTGAGCCCAGATCTCCTGTGTACGAGGCTTCTTCAGGTTCTTTTGTCTTCATGTGATCCCGGACAGACGGGATGATGCGAGAGATGTGAGAATCTGGTGACTGCCCGTCGCCTCCATCAGTATCTGGTGACCGCCCATCGCCTCCATCACTTTTTTACGTCACTTGTACACAAGTTATGGAGGCTCTCGGCAGGAGGTTGTGCCAACTATCTTGGAGACCTGAGCCTAGATCTCCTGTGTACGAGGCTTCTTCAGGTTCTTTTGTCTTCATGTGATCCCGGACAGACGGGATGATGCGAGAGATGTGAGAATCTGGTGACTGCCCGTCGCCTCCATCAGTATCTGGTGACCGCCCATCGCCTCCATCACTTCTTCACGTCACTTGTACACAGGTTATGGAGGCTCTCGGCAGGAGGTTGTGCCAACCATCTTGGAGACCTGAGCCTAGATCTCCTGTGTACGAGGCTTCTTCAGGTTCTTTTGTCTTCATGTGATCCCGGACATACGGGATGATGCGAGAGATGTGAGAATCTGGTGACTGCCCGTCGCCTCCATCAGTATCTGGTGACCGCCCGTCGCCTCCATCACTTCTTCACGTCACTTGTACACAGGTTATGGAGGCTCTTGGCAGGAGGTTGTGCCAACCATCTTGGAGACCTGAGCCCAGATCTCCTGTGTACGAGGCTTCTTCAGGTTCTATTGTCTTCATGTGATCCCGGACAGACGGGAAGATGCGAGAGATGTCTGAATCTGGTGACTGCCCGTCGCCTCCATCAGTATCTGGTGACCGCCCGTCGCCTCCATCACTTCTTCACGTCACTTGTACACAGGTTATGGAGGCTCTCGGCAGGAGGTTGTGCCAACCATCTTGGAGACCTGAGCCCAGATCTCCTGTGTACGAGGCTTCTTCAGGTTCTTTTGTCTTCATGTGATCCCGGACAGACGGGATGATGCGAGAGATGTGAGAATCTGGTGACTGCCCGTCGCCTCCATCAGTATCTGGTGACCGCCCATCGCCTCCATCACTTCTTCACGTCACTTGTACACAGGTTATGGAGGCTCTCGGCAGGAGGTTGTGCCAACCATCTTGGAGACCTGAGCCTAGATCTCCTGTGTACGAGGCTTCTTCAGGTTCTTTTGTCTTCATGTGATCCCGGACATACGGGATGATGCGAGAGATGTGAGAATCTGGTGACTGCCCGTCGCCTCCATCAGTATCTGGTGACCGCCCGTCGCCTCCATCACTTCTTCACGTCACTTGTACACAGGTTATGGAGGCTCTTGGCAGGAGGTTGTGCCAACCATCTTGGAGACCTGAGCCCAGATCTCCTGTGTACGAGGCTTCTTCAGGTTCTTTTGTCTTCATGTGATCCCGGACAGACGGGATGATGCGAGAGATGTCTGAATCTGGTGACTGCCCGTCGCCTCCATCAGTATCTGGTGACCGCCCGTCGCCTCCATCACTTCTTCACGTCACTTGTACACAGGTTATGGAGGCTCTTGGCAAAGAGGTTGTGCCAACCATCTTGGAGACCTGAGCCTAGATCTCCTGTGTACGAGGCTTCTTCAGGTTCTTTTGTCTTCATGTGATCCCGGACAGACGGGATGATGCGAGAGATGTCTGAATCTGGTGACTGCCCGTCGCCTCCATCAGTATCTGGTGACCGCCCGTCGCCTCCATCACTTCTTCACGTCACTTGTACACAGGTTATGGAGGCTCTTGGCAGGAGGTTGTGCCAACCATCTTGGAGACCTGAGCCCAGATCTCCTGTGTACGAGGCTTCTTCAGGTTCTTTTGTCTTCATGTGATCCCGGACAGACGGGATGATGCGAGAGATGTGAGAATCTGGTGACTGCCCGTCGCCTCCATCAGTATCTGGTGACCGCCCGTCGCCTCCATCACTTCTTCACGTCACTTGTACACAGGTTATGGAGGCTCTCAGCAGGAGGTTGTGCCAACCATCTTGGAGACCTGAGCCTAGATCTCCTGTGTACGAGGCTTCTTCAGATCCTTCTGTATTCATGTGATCCCGGACAGACGGGATGATGCGAGAAATGTGAGAATCTGGTGACTGCCCGTCGCCTCCATCAGTATCTGGTGACCGCCCGTCGCCTCCATCACTTCTTCACGTCACTTGTACACAGGTTATGGAGGCTCTCGGCAGGAGGTTGTGCCAACCATCTTGGAGACCTGAGCCCAGATCTCCTGTGTACGAGGCTTCTTCAGGTTCTTTTGTCTTCATGTGATCCCAGACAGACGGGATGATGCGAGAGATGTGAGAATCTGGTGACTGCCCGTCGCCTCCATCAGTATCTGGTGACCGCCCGTTGCCTCCATCACTTCTTCACGTCACTTGTACACAGGTTATGGAGGCTCTCGGCAGGAGGTTGTGCCAACCATCTTGGAGACCTGAGCCTAGATCTCCTGTGTACGAGGCTTCTTCAGGTTCTTTTGTCTTTATGTGATCCCGGACAGACGGGATGATGCGAGAGATGTGAGAATCTGGTGACTGCCCGTCGCCTCCATCAGTATCTGGTGACCGCTCGTCGCCTCCATCACTTCTTCACGTCACTTGTACACAGGTTATGGAGGCTCTTGGCAGGAGATTGTGCCAACCATCTTGGAGACCTGAGCCCAGATCTCCTGTGTACGAGGCTTCTTCAGGTTCTTTTGTCTTCATGTGATCCCGGACAGACGGGATGATGCGAGAGATGTGAGAATCTGGTGACTGCCCGTCGCCTCCATCAGTATCTGGTGACCGCCCGTCGCCTCCATCACTTCTTCACGTCACTTGTACACAGGTTATGGAGGCTCTCAGCAGGAGGTTGTGCCAACCATCTTGGAGACCTGAGCCTAGATCTCCTGTGTACGAGGCTTCTTCAGATCCTTCTGTATTCATGTGATCCCGGACAGACGGGATGATGCGAGAAATGTGAGAATCTGGTGACTGCCCGTCGCCTCCATCAGTATCTGGTGACCGCCCGTCGCCTCCATCACTTCTTCACGTCACTTGTACACAGGTTATGGAGGCTCTCGGCAGGAGGTTGTGCCAACCATCTTGGAGACCTGAGCCCAGATCTCCTGTGTACGAGGCTTCTTCAGGTTCTTTTGTCTTCATGTGATCCCAGACAGACGGGATGATGCGAGAGATGTGAGAATCTGGTGACTGCCCGTCGCCTCCATCAGTATCTGGTGACCGCCCGTTGCCTCCATCACTTCTTCACGTCACTTGTACACAGGTTATGGAGGCTCTCGGCAGGAGGTTGTGCCAACCATCTTGGAGACCTGAGCCTAGATCTCCTGTGTACGAGGCTTCTTCAGGTTCTTTTGTCTTTATGTGATCCCGGACAGACGGGATGATGCGAGAGATGTGAGAATCTGGTGACTGCCCGTCGCCTCCATCAGTATCTGGTGACCGCTCGTCGCCTCCATCACTTCTTCACGTCACTTGTACACAGGTTATGGAGGCTCTTGGCAGGAGATTGTGCCAACCATCTTGGAGACCTGAGCCCAGATCTCCTGTGTACGAGGCTTCTTCAGGTTCTTTTGTCTTCATGTGATCCCGGACAGACGGGATGATGCGAGAGATGTGAGAATCTGGTGACTGCCCGTCGCCTCCATCAGTATCTGGTGACCGCCCGTCGCCTCCATCACTTCTTCACGTCACTTGTACACAGGTTAGGAGGCTCTCGGCAGGAGGTTGTGCCAACCATCTTGGAGACCTGAGCCCAGATCTCCTGTGTACGAGGCTTCTTCAGGTTCTTTTGTCTTCATGTGATCCCAGACAGACGGGATGATGCGAGAGATGTGAGAATCTGGTGACTGCCCGTCGCCTCCATCAGTATCTGGTGACCGCCCGTCGCCTCCATCACTTCTTCACGTCACTTGTACACAGGTTAGGAGGCTCTCGGCAGGAGGTTGTGCCAACCATCTTGGAGACCTGAGCCCAGATCTCCTGTGTACGAGGCTTCTTCAGGTTCTTTTGTCTTCATGTGATCCCGGACAGACGGGATGATGCGAGAGATGTGAGAATCTGGTGACTGCCCGTCGCCTCCATCAGTATCTGGTGACCGCCCGTCGCCTCCATCACTTCTTCACGTCACTTGTACACAGGTTAGGAGGCTCTCGGCAGGAGGTTGTGCCAACCATCTTGGAGACCTGAGCCCAGATCTCCTGTGTACGAGGCTTCTTCAGGTTCTTTTGTCTTCATGTGATCCCGGACAGACGGGATGATGCGAGAGATGTGAGAATCTGGTGACTGCCCGTCGCCTCCATCAGTATCTGGTGACCGCCCATCGCCTCCATCACTTTTTCACGTCACTTGTACACAAGTTATGGAGGCTCTTGGCAGGAGGTTGTGCCAACCATCTTGGAGACCTGAGCCCAGATCTCCTGTGTACGAGGCTTCTTCAGGTTCTTTTGTCTTCATGTGATCCCGGACAGACGGGATGATGCGAGAGATGTGAGAATCTGGTGACTGCCCGTCGCCTCCATCAGTATCTGGTGACCGCCCGTCGCCTCCATCACTTCTTCACGTCACTTGTACACAGGTTAGGAGGCTCTCGGCAGGAGGTTGTGCCAACCATCTTGGAGACCTGAGCCCAGATCTCCTGTGTACGAGGCTTCTTCAGGTTCTTTTGTCTTCATGTGATCCCGGACAGACGGGATGATGCGAGAGATGTGAGAATCTGGTGACTGCCCGTCGCCTCCATCAGTATCTGGTGACTGCCCGTCGCCTCCATCACTTCTTCACGTCACTTGTACACAGGTTAGGAGGCTCTCGGCAGGAGGTTGTGCCAACCATCTTGGAGACCTGAGCCCAGATCTCCTGTGTACGAGGCTTCTTCAGGTTCTTTTGTCTTCATGTGATCCCGGACAGACGGGATGATGCGAGAAATGTGAGAATCTGGTGACTGCCCGTCGCCTCCATCAGTATCTGGTGACCGCCCGTCGCCTCCATCACTTCTTCACGTCACTTGTACACAGGTTATGGAGGCTCTTGGCAGGAGGTTGTGCCAAACATCTTGGAGACCTGAGCCCAGATCTCCTGTGTACGAGGCTTCTTCAGGTTCTTTTGTCTTCATGTGATCCCGGACAGACGGGATGATGCGAGAGATGTGAGAATCGGGTGACTGCCCGTCGCCTCCATCAGTATCTGGTGACCGCCCGTCGCCTCCATCACTTCTTCACGTCACTTGTACACAGGTTATGGAGGCTCTTGGCAGGAGGTTGTGCCAACCATCTTGGAGACCTGAGCCTAGATCTCCTGTGTACGAGGCTTTTTCAGGTTCTTTTGTCTTCATGTGATCCCGGACAGACGGGATGATGCGAGAGATGTCTGAATCTGGTGACTGCCCGTCGCCTCCATCAGTATCTGGTGACCGCCCGTCGCCTCCATCACTTCTTCACGTCACTTGTACACAGGTTATGGAGGCTCTCGGCAGGAGGTTGTGCCAACCATCTTGGAGACCTGAGCCCAGATCTCCTGTGTACGAGGCTTCTTCAGGTTCTTTTGTCTTCATGTGATCCCAGACAGACGGGATGATGCGAGAGATGTGAGAATCTGGTGACTGCCCGTCGCCTCCATCAGTATCTGGTGACCGCTCGTCGCCTCCATCACTTCTTCACGTCACTTGTACACAGGTTATGGAGGCTCTCGGCAGGAGGTTGTGCCAACCATCTTGGAGACCTGAGCCTAGATCTCCTGTGTACGAGGCTTCTTCAGGTTCTTTTGTCTTCATGTGATCCCGGACAGACGGGATGATGCGAGAGATGTGAGAATCTGGTGACTGCCCGTCGCCTCCATCAGTATCTGGTGACCGCCCGTCGCCTCCATCACTTCTTCACGTCACTTGTACACAGGTTATGGAGGCTCTCGGCAGGAGGTTGTGCCAACCATCTTGGAGACCTGAGCCCAGATCTCCTGTGTACGAGGCTTCTTCAGGTTCTTTTGTCTTCATGTGATCCCGGACAGACGGGATGATGCGAGAGATGTGAGAATCTGGTGACTGCCCGTCGCCTCCATCAGTATCTGGTGACCGCCCATCGCCTCCATCACTTTTTCACGTCACTTGTACACAAGTTATGGAGGCTCTCGGCAGGAGGTTGTGCCAACTATCTTGGAGACCTGAGCCTAGATCTCCTGTGCACGAGGCTTCTTCAGGTTCTTTTGTCTTCATGTGATCCCGGACAGACGGGATGATGCGAGAGATGTGAGAATCTGGTGACTGCCCGTCGCCTCCATCAGTATCTGGTGACCGCCCATCGCCTCCATCACTTCTTCACGTCACTTGTACACAGGTTATGGAGGCTCTCGGCAGGAGGTTGTGCCAACCATCTTGGAGACCTGAGCCCAGATCTCCTGTGTACGAGGCTTCTTCAGGTTCTTTTGTCTTCATGTGATCCCGGACAGACGGGATGATGCGAGAGATGTCTGAATCTGGTGACTGCCCGTCGCCTCCATCAGTATCTGGTGACCGCCCGTCGCCTCCATCACTTCTTCACGTCACTTGTACACAGGTTATGGAGGCTCTTGGCAGGAGGTTGTGCCAACCATCTTGGAGACCTGAGCCCAGATCTCCTGTGTACGAGGCTTCTTCAGGTTCTTTTGTCTTCATGTGATCCCGGACAGACGGGATGATGCGAGAGATGTCTGAATCTGGTGACTGCCCGTCGCCTCCATCAGTATCTGGTGACCGCCCGTCGCCTCCATCACTTCTTCACGTCACTTGTACACAGGTTATGGAGGCTCTTGGCAAAGAGGTTGTGCCAACCATCTTGGAGACCTGAGCCTAGATCTCCTGTGTACGAGGCTTCTTCAGGTTCTTTTGTCTTCATGTGATCCCGGACAGACGGGATGATGCGAGAGATGTCTGAATCTGGTGACTGCCCGTCGCCTCCATCAGTATCTGGTGACCGCCCGTCGCCTCCATCACTTCTTCACGTCACTTGTACACAGGTTATGGAGGCTCTTGGCAGGAGGTTGTGCCAACCATCTTGGAGACCTGAGCCCAGATCTCCTGTGTACGAGGCTTCTTCAGGTTCTTTTGTCTTCATGTGATCCCGGACAGACGGGATGATGCGAGAGATGTGAGAATCTGGTGACTGCCCGTCGCCTCCATCAGTATCTGGTGACCGCCCGTCGCCTCCATCACTTCTTCACGTCACTTGTACACAGGTTAGGAGGCTCTCGGCAGGAGGTTGTGCCAACCATCTTGGAGACCTGAGCCTAGATCTCCTGTGTACGAGGCTTCTTCAGGTTCTTTTGTCTTCATGTGATCCCAGACAGACGGGATGATGCGAGAGATGTGAGAATCTGGTGACTGCCCGTCGCCTCCATCAGTATCTGGTGACCGCCCGTCGCCTCCATCACTTCTTCACGTCACTTGTACACAGGTTATGGAGGCTCTTGGCAGGAGGTTGTGCCAACCATCTTGGAGACCTGAGCCTAGATCTCCTGTGTACGAGGCTTCTTCAGGTTCTTTTGTCTTCATGTGATCCCGGACATACGGGATGATGCGAGAGATGTGAGAATCTGGTGACTGCCCGTCGCCTCCATCAGTATCTGGTGACCGCCCGTCGCCTCCATCACTTCTTCACGTCACTTGTACACAGGTTATGGAGGCTCTCGGCAGGAGGTTGTGCCAACCATCTTGGAGACCTGAGCCCAGATCTCCTGTGTACGAGGCTTCTTCAGGTTCTTTTGTCTTCATGTGATCCCAGACAGACGGGATGATGCGAGAGATGTGAGAATCTGGTGACTGCCCGTCGCCTCCATCAGTATCTGGTGACCGCCCGTTGCCTCCATCACTTCTTCACGTCACTTGTACACAGGTTATGGAGGCTCTCGGCAGGAGGTTGTGCCAACCATCTTGGAGACCTGTGCCTAGATCTCCTGTGTACGAGGCTTCTTCAGGTTCTTTTGTCTTCATGTGATCCCGGACAGACGGGATGATGCGAGAGATGTGAGAATCTGGTGACTGCCCGTCGCCTCCATCAGTATCTGGTGACCGCTCGTCGCCTCCATCACTTCTTCACGTCACTTGTACACAGGTTATGGAGGCTCTTGGCAGGAGATTGTGCCAACCATCTTGGAGACCTGAGCCCAGATCTCCTGTGTACGAGGCTTCTTCAGGTTCTTTTGTCTTCATGTGATCCCGGACAGACGGGATGATGCGAGAGATGTGAGAATCTGGTGACTGCCCGTCGCCTCCATCAGTATCTGGTGACCGCCCGTCGCCTCCATCACTTCTTCACGTCACTTGTACACAGGTTAGGAGGCTCTCGGCAGGAGGTTGTGCCAACCATCTTGGAGACCTGAGCCCAGATCTCCTGTGTACGAGGCTTCTTCAGGTTCTTTTGTCTTCATGTGATCCCGGACAGACGGGATGATGCGAGAGATGTGAGAATCTGGTGACTGCCCGTCGCCTCCATCAGTATCTGGTGACCGCCCGTCGCCTCCATCACTTCTTCACGTCACTTGTACACAGGTTAGGAGGCTCTCGGCAGGAGGTTGTGCCAACCATCTTGGAGACCTGAGCCCAGATCTCCTGTGTACGAGGCTTCTTCAGGTTCTTTTGTCTTCATGTGATCCCGGACAGACGGGATGATGCGAGAGATGTGAGAATCTGGTGACTGCCCGTCGCCTCCATCAGTATCTGGTGACCGCCCGTCGCCTCCATCACTTCTTCAAGTCACTTGTACACAGGTTAGGAGGCTCTCGGCAGGAGGTTGTGCCAACCATCTTGGAGACCTGAGCCCAGATCTCCTGTGTACGAGGCTTCTTCAGGTTCTTTTGTCTTCATGTGATCCCGGACAGACGGGATGATGCGAGAGATGTGAGAATCTGGTGACTGCCCGTCGCCTCCATCAGTATCTGGTGACCGCCCATCGCCTCCATCACTTTTTCACGTCACTTGTACACAAGTTATGGAGGCTCTTGGCAGGAGGTTGTGCCAACCATCTTGGAGACCTGAGCCCAGATCTCCTGTGTACGAGGCTTCTTCAGGTTCTTTTGTCTTCATGTGATCCCGGACAGACGGGATGATGCGAGAGATGTGAGAATCTGGTGACTGCCCGTCGCCTCCATCAGTATCTGGTGACCGCCCGTCGCCTCCATCACTTCTTCACGTCACTTGTACACAGGTTAGGAGGCTCTCGGCAGGAGGTTGTGCCAACCATCTTGGAGACCTGAGCCCAGATCTCCTGTGTACGAGGCTTCTTCAGGTTCTTTTGTCTTCATGTGATCCCGGACAGACGGGATGATGCGAGAGATGTGAGAATCTGGTGACTGCCCGTCGCCTCCATCAGTATCTGGTGACCGCCCGTCGCCTCCATCACTTCTTCACGTCACTTGTACACAGGTTAGGAGGCTCTCGGCAGGAGGTTGTGCCAACCATCTTGGAGACCTGAGCCCAGATCTCCTGTGTACGAGGCTTCTTCAGGTTCTTTTGTCTTCATGTGATCCCGGACAGACGGGATGATGCGAGAAATGTGAGAATCTGGTAACTGCCCGTCGCCTCCATCAGTATCTGGTGACCGCCCGTCGCCTCCATCACTTCTTCACGTCACTTGTACACAGGTTATGGAGGCTCTTGGCAGGAGGTTGTGCCAACCATCTTGGAGACCTGAGCCCAGATCTCCTGTGTACGAGGCTTCTTCAGGTTCTTTTGTCTTCATGTGATCCCGGACAGACGGGATGATGCGAGAGATGTGAGAATCGGGTGACTGCCCGTCGCCTCCATCAGTATCTGGTGACCGCCCGTCGCCTCCATCACTTCTTCACGTCACTTGTACACAGGTTATGGAGGCTCTTGGCAGGAGGTTGTGCCAACCATCTTGGAGACCTGAGCCTAGATCTCCTGTGTACGAGGCTTCTTCAGGTTCTTTTGTCTTCATGTGATCCCGGACAGACGGGATGATGCGAGAGATGTCTGAATCTGGTGACTGCCCGTCGCCTCCATCAGTATCTGGTGACCGCCCATCGCCTCCATCACTTTTTCACGTCACTTGTACACAGGTTATGGAGGCTCTCGGCAGGAGGTTGTGCCAACCATCTTGGAGACCTGAGCCCAGATCTCCTGTGTACGAGGCTTCTTCAGGTTCTTTTGTCTTCATGTGATCCCGGACAGACGGGATGATGCGAGAGATGTGAGAATCTGGTGACTGCCCGTCGCCTCCATCAGTATCTGGTGACCGCCCGTCGCCTCCATCACTTCTTCACGTCACTTGTACACAAGTTATGGAGGCTCTCGGCAGGAGGTTGTGCCAACCATCTTGGAGACCTGAGCCCAGATCTCCTGTGTACGAGGCTTCTTCAGGTTCTTTTGTCTTCATGTGATCCCAGACAGACGGGATGATGCGAGAGATGTGAGAATCTGGTGACTGCCCGTCGCCTCCATCAGTATCTGGTGACCGCCCGTCGCCTCCATCACTTCTTCACGTCACTTGTACACAGGTTATGGAGGCTCTTGGCAGGAGGTTGTGCCAACCATCTTGGAGACCTGAGCCTAGATCTCCTGTGTACGAGGCTTCTTCAGGTTCTTTTGTGTTCATGTGATCCCGGACAGACGGGATGATGCGAGAGATGTGAGAATCTGGTGACTGCCCGTCGCCTCCATCAGTATCTGGTGACCGCCCGTCGCCTCCATCACTTCTTCACGTCACTTGTACACAGGTTATGGAGGCTCTCGGCAGGAGGTTGTGCCAACCATCTTGGAGACCTGAGCCCAGATCTCCTGTGTACGAGGCTTCTTCAGGTTCTTTTGTCTTCATGTGATCCCGGACAGACGGGATGATGCGAGAGATGTCTGAATCTGGTGACTGCCCGTCGCCTCCATCAGTATCTGGTGACCGCTCGTCGCCTCCATCACTTCTTCACGTCACTTGTACACAGGTTATGGAGGCTCTCGGCAGGAGGTTGTGCCAACCATCTTGGAGACCTGAGCCCAGATCTCCTGTGTACGAGGCTTCTTCAGGTTCTTTTGTCTTCATGTGATCCCGGACAGACGGGATGATGCGAGAGATGTCTGAATCTGGTGACTGCCCGTCGCCTCCATCAGTATCTGGTGACCGCCCGTCGCCTCCATCACTTCTTCACGTCACTTGTACACAGGTTATGGAGGCTCTCGGCAGGAGGTTGTGCCAACCATCTTGGAGACCTGAGCCCAGATCTCCTGTGTACGAGGCTTCTTCAGGTTTTTTTGTCTTCATGTGATCCCAGACAGACGGGATGATGCGAGAGATGTGAGAATCTGGTGACTGCCCGTCGCCTCCATCAGTATCTGGTGACCGCCCGTCGCCTCCATCACTTCTTCACGTCACTTGTACACAGGTTATGGAGGTTCTCGGCAGGAGGTTGTGCCAACCATCTTGGAGACCTGAGCCCAGATCTCCTGTGTACGAGGCTTCTTCAGGTTCTTTTGTCTTCATGTGATCCCGGACAGACGGGATGATGCGAGAGATGTCTGAATCTGGTGACTGCCCGTCGCCTCCATCAGTATCTGGTGACCGCTCGTCGCCTCCATCACTTCTTCACGTCACTTGTACACAGGTTATGGAGGCTCTCGGCAGGAGGTTGTGCCAACCATCTTGGAGACCTGAGCCTAGATCTCCTGTGTACGAGGCTTCTTCAGGTTCTTTTGTCTTCATGTGATCCCGGACAGACGGGATGATGCGAGAGATGTGAGAATCTGGTGACTGCCCGTCGCCTCCATCAGTATCTGGTGACCGCCCGTCGCCTCCATCACTTCTTCACGTCACTTGTACACAGGTTATGGAGGCTCTCGGCAGGAGGTTGTGCCAACCATCTTGGAGACCTGAGCCCAGATCTCCTGTGTACGAGGCTTCTTCAGGTTCTTTTGTCTTCATGTGATCCCGGACAGACGGGATGATGCGAGAGATGTGAGAATCTGGTGACTGCCCGTCGCCTCCATCAGTATCTGGTGACCGCCCGTCGCCTCCATCACTTCTTCACGTCACTTGTACACAGGTTATGGAGGCTCTTGGCAGGAGGTTGTGCCAACCATCTTGGAGACCTGAGCCCAGATCTCCTGTGTACAAGGCTTCTTCAGGTTCTTTTGTCTTCATGTGATCCCGGACAGATGGGATGATGCGAGAGATGTGAGAATCTGGTGACTGCCCGTCGCCTCCATCAGTATCTGGTGACCGCCCGTCGCCTCCATCACTTCTTCACGTCACTTGTACACAGGTTATGGAGGCTCTTGGCAGGAGGTTGTGCCAACCATCTTGGAGACCTGAGCCTAGTTCTCCTGTGTACGAGGCTTCTTCAGGTTCTTTTGTCTTCATGTGATCCCGGACAGACGGAATGATGTGAGAATAATCTGCTTCTGTTGTAGTCGTATATTCAGCATTTTCCTCCTCGGTCCTGAGACCTGCTTTATTTTCCTCCCCTGCGGTTCCTATGATTTCCTGCAGAGTTGAGTTCTTGCTCATGTTTCCTTGTGGAAGATTGGGGTTTATGGTTGCAATTCTTCTATGAAGACGACCTCTGGCCAGACATCTCCAAAAAGCAGATGCATAGCTCCCAACTGCCCCGGATACAGCAAGACAGTGCCAGAGTTGGGTTTCTGTCCCAGGTGGTCTGTGGAATACCCCACAGTATGACCTTGCCCCGCGCCCTCTCTTGTAACTCCTCCTTTCATCCAGGGTAGCGTTGCACAATGTGAACACTTCCTGACTTGTTCAGCTCATGCAGTGTAGCAGCACTCTGCCCGGACACTGCACCTTCAGGCCTGTGACTCTCGGCAGTGCTCGTGAGGGTGCTCCGTCCTGCTCCTTCTGAGTCCTCCACATTTAGCTCAGAACTTTGCTGTCTGCTGTGGGTTTTCATGGGGACCCTGAGGAGAAGGCAGGAGCGGTTTATCTGAGCCTCTGTCTTCTCCTCTGCAGATACATATTAGATAGAGAACCGAAGCTTCGGCATAATCAGGGCCTATTACACCCAGCAGTCACACGATCGTCAGGTCTGTGCCTGACACAGATCTACTGGATCTTCGCTCACCCAGATCAGCTAGGCAGTGACTTCTCCCCAGCGGACTCCCTGTAACTGGGGCTCCTAACCTGCCCCAGGTACAGCGGAAAAAATGCACAAAAAAGTCTGTCCTCCAGATCCCCCAGAGATGTTATGATCTCTTGGGGACAATTTAATAGAATAATATTCAGATCTAGTCCCACGCCCATCAGGGAGTAATGAGGCTTCATCTTCGAAATACATTATATATTTCATGTAACGACAGCCCCGACTGAGCTAGATACAACCAATGCATACTCCCCTCCATACGGCGCCACTGTGCCCAGAGACCGATGTCTGGTGTCATGTCCCGGCTGCAGCCAATCAGCGGCAGCTCATCGATATTCTGTCCGGTCTGATCAAACAGTAAAGGTGCAGCTGACGACCGCCTACTGATTGGCTGCAGCCATCACATGACACCAGACATCAGTCCCTGACCTTGGGCAAGAGGGGTCTGGAGATTGTATCTTCTTCATTGGGGTCTTGATTTGGCTGGTGTTGTCCAGCACTCTACTCCCCCTTGACATATAAGTAATAAAATACCTAATAACCTGCAGGATTTGTTCCATCGGTTGTTAGTTTTATATTTCTGTTCCACTCCAATTGCTTCTTTTCTATATCTGCAACAAACAAAAAGGGAAAATTACACAGGAACTGCCCCTAAAATAGGGTGAAAAAGTAATTTATCCAGCATAAAACGTCAATCAGCGACATCCGAGAGAACCGTCCAGCAGGCGATGTGCTTAGGAGGAAAACATGAAACATCTTTCTGCGCCGTCAGCGTGCCGGTGTGAAAACTTCTACAACCAGTTGGACTCGCCGGTTCCAGCGCTGCCAGCAATGTCTATAGGCTGCAGTGGTGACATCACATGACTGCGCAGCCAATCACTGGGCTTATGCTGTCTGCATTATTACCGCTATGCCAAATGTGTGGCTTCAGCAGCAAGCACCAGAACCAGCGGCAGAGCCAACGCTAGTGCGGGGGAGGGGATTAGGCTGATTTTCTTATTTGTTTTACACAGACATGAAGATGGTGTGCAGAAGCTTATAAAGGAAAACACCCTTTAAAGGTATAATTGTGAAGAGAGACCCTTATAAGTTCCTCTGAACTTCCCTTGGTTCAGGTCAAATCATGACATTCACAATTGTGATTTTCCTTGGTATGAGAGCAGAGAGGAGCGCTGAGCAGACAGCTTGAGGGCAGAGAAGATCTCTGAGCCAACTGCCTGAAGGAAGAGAAGTGTGCTGAGCCGACAGCCTGAGGGCAGAGAAGAGCGTTGAGCAGAGCACCTGAGGGAAGAGCGGAGCACTGAGCAGACGACCTGAGGGAAGAGAGGAGCACTGAGCCGGCGGCCTGAGGGCAGAGAAGAGCGCTGAGCAGACGACCTGAGGGAAGAGCGGAGCACTGAGCCGACAGCCAGAGGGCAGAGAAGAGCGTTGAGCAGAGGACCTGAGGGAAGAGAGGAGCACTGAGCCGACGGCCTGAGGGCAGGGAAGAGCGCTGAGCCGACAGCCTGAGGGTAGAGAAAACCTTGACCCAACTGCTATGCCCTGCTATCGCCCCATATCACTGCTCCCGTTTGTTTCCAAACTCCTTGAGCAGCATGTCCATGCTCAACTTTCCTCCCACCTCTCATATAACTCTCTTCTTGACAACCTCCAATCTGGCTTCCGCCCCCACCACTCCATCGAAACTGCTCTGTCCAAAATTACTAATGACTTACAGCCAAAGCTAACAGACAGTTCTCCATCCTCCTCCTTCTTGACCTATCCTCTGCTTTCGACACAGTCGACCACTGCCTACTGCTACAGATTCTTTCTCACCTTGTCATCAAAGGCCTTGCCCTGTTCTGGATTGCGTCATACCTTTCCAACCGCACATTTAGCGTTTCCCACTCCCACACTACCTCCTCATCCCGCCCTCTCTCTGTTTGAGTCCCTCAAGGCTCTGTCCTAGGGCCCCTACTTTTTTCCATCTATACCCTTGGCCTAGGACAACTCATAAAGCCCCATGGCTTCCAGTACCACCTGTATGCGGACGACACTCATATCTACCTCTCTGGCCCAGATGTCACCTCTCTGCTGTCCAGAATCCCGGAGTGTCTATCAGCCATATCCTCCTTCTTCACCTCTCGCTTCCTAAAACTCAATGTAGACAAAACTGAACTCATCATCTTTCCCCCATATCGCATATCCCCCCTACCTGATCTATCTATCACGCTCTCTCCTGCACCTGAAATCCGCTGCCTCGGGGTAACTTTCGACTCTGCGCTGACCTTCAAGCCGCACGTCCAAACTTTTGCCATCTCCTGTCGCCTCCAGCTCAAAAATATTGCCAGAATCCGTCCCTTCCTCAGCCCACAATCTACTAAAACTCTTGTGCATGCCCTCATCATCTCCCGCCTCGACTACTGCAACACCCTCCTCTGTGGCCTCCCCGCTAACTCTCTTGCACTGCTCCAGTCTGTCCTCAACTCTGCTACCCGGCTAATCCACCTCTCTCCTCTCTACTCCCCTGCTTCTCCCCTCTGCAAATCCCTTCACTTGATCCCAATTCCCCAACGAATCCAGTTCAAACTACTAACACTGATCTACAAAGCCATCCACAACCTTTCCCCTGCCTATATCTGTGCCGCCTCACCAACCGCCAGAGCTGCCGCCTCACCAGATGCAGATGGCCTGAGGGCAGAGAGGAGCGGTGAGCATGCGGCCTGAGGAAAGAGAAGAGCGCTAAGCAGGCGGCCTAAGGGATGAGAAGAGTGCTGAGCAGATGGCCTGAGGGAAGAGAGGAGCACTAAGCAGATGGCCTGAGATAAGAGAGGAACGCTGAGTAGATAGCCTGAGGGAAGAGAGGAGCGCTGAGTAGATCGCCTGAAGGAAGAGAAGAGTGCTTAGCAGACAATCTGAAGGCAGAAAGAAGTGCTGAGCAGATGGCCTGAGGACAGAAAAGAGCGCTAAAAATTTGCCTGAGGGCAGAGAGGAGCCCTGAGTAGATGGCCTAAGGGCAGAGAAGAATGCTGAGCGGACAGCCTTAGGGAAGAGAAGAGCGCTGACCAGATAACATGAGGGCAGAGAGGAATGCTGAACAGACTGCCTGAGGGAACAGAAGAGTGCTGAGCAGATGACCTGAGGGCAGAGAGGAGTGCTGAGCAGGTGTCCTGAGGGCAGAGAGGAGCGCTGAGCACATGGCGTGAGGGAAGAGAGCGTCGCTGAGCTCACGGCCTGAGAGCAGAGAGAAGTGCTAAGCAGGTGGCCTGAGGGCAGAGAGGATAGCTGAGCAGATGGCCTGAGAGCAGAAAAGATCTCTGAGCAGATGGCCTGGGGACAGAGAGGATCTCTGAGATGGCCTGAGTGCATAGAGGATCGCTGAGCAGGTGGCCTGAGGACAGAGAAGATCAGAGAGGATCTCTGAGCTCATGGTCTGAGGGCAGAGAGGATCGCTGAGCAGGTGTCCTGAGGGCAAAAAGATTCTCTGAGGAGACAATCTGAGGGCAAAGAGGATCGCTCAGCAGATGCCCTGAGGACAGAGAAGATCTCTGAGCAGGCCCTAGGACAGAAAGGATCTCTGAGCAGATGGCCTGAGGGCAGAGAGGAGCATTGAGAAGATGGCCGGAGGGCAGAGAGAAGCGTGGAGAAGATGGCCTGAGGGAAGAGAGGAGCGCTGAGCAGATGGCCTGAGAGAAGAGTGGGGCACTGAGTAGATAGCCTGAGGGAAGAGAAGAGTGCTGAGCAGACAAGCTGAGGGCAGAAAGGAGCGCTGAGCAGACAAGCTGAGGGCAGAAAGGATCTCTGAGCAGATGGCCTGAGGGCAGAGAGGATCTCTGAGCAGATGGCCTGAGGGCAGAGAGGAGTGTTGAGCAGATGGCCTGAGGGCAGAGAGGAGCTTGGAGAAGATGGCCTGAGTATGGACTTCACATATATGTTCATTTACGTGTTTACCTTTATAGAGCGCATTTGTGCTGCGGAATTACTGACATTTGAGATATATTTAATTATCGAGCTCTCAGTACATTCCAGACCATGGTGGCTGCGTTTCATACTGTTTGGAAACCTGTCCCCTGATGAACCCTTAAAACAAGAGGGAAACAGGTTGGAAACGTTTATCAGAGTAAAAAGATGCATGATGAGTACCATCTACATAATAAATATTGTATAACTAGAATGTTCCAGGAGTTCCCTTAATTTGAAGCGTGACATGTCTAATTCCACAGGTTATATGCATGGTGATGCCTAGGAGGAGCAGTGAAGGGGGATTTGTCCTGTTTAGCAATTCATGTGCCGCGGTTTTCTGTCATGTCGTCTTTGGTTTGAAATCTGGCTTATGAATGTGGTGTGTAGTGCAGCGGTAGCACACTTATGCAGTGATGAGGCAGTTACCTGTTGTGAAGTTGGATTTTGGGCTCCCCCGGTGGCCACTGGTGGAATTGAGCTGGTGTGCATCATCCCCTCTGTTCACCTGTTTCCATCAGGATGTGGGAGTCGCTATTTAACCTTGCTCCTCTGTCACTTCCATGCCGGTCAACATTGTAATCAGAAGCCTTTCTGTGCATGTTCCTGCTGCTAGACAACTCCCAGCTAAGTTGGACTTTAGTCCTCGTTTGTTTTTGCATTTTGTTCCAGTTCACTGCTGTAGTTTCGTTTCTGTGTCTGGAAAGCTCTCGTGATCTGAAATTGCCACTCTGATGTTATGAGTTAATACTAGAGTCTTAAAGTAATTTCAGGATGGTATTTTGATAGGGTTTTCAGCTGACCATGAAAGTGCCCTTTCTGTCTTCCTGCTATCTAGTAAGCGGACCTCAATTTTGCTAAACCTATTTTCATACTACGTTTGTCATTTCATCTAAAATCACCGCCAATATATGTGGGGGCCTCTGTTTGCCTATCGGGGAAACTTCTCTAGAGGTGAGCCAGGACTATATTTTCCTCTGCCAGGATTAGTTAGTCCTCCGGCCGGCGCTGGGCGTCTAGGGATAAAAAACGTAGGCAACGCTACCCGGCTACTGTTAGTTGTGCGGCAGGTTTAGTTCATGGTCAGTTTAGTTTCCATCCTTCCAAGAGCTAGTACTTATGTTTGCTGGGCTATGTTCTCTTGCCATTGAGAACCATAACAGTTTGACCGGACCAAAAAAGGGTTAAATTATTTGACAGAGAAAGGAGAGAAAAGAGAAGTCTGCTGAAGATTTTTTTTTTTTTTTTCCCCTTCCCTTCAGTTCTGAGTGTGCTTGTAATTGAATCTCTTGCAAGTCTGCCTATATTGCAGCCTTTCTCTCTCTCTCTCTCCTTCTAATCCTGGAATGGCTCTGTGTTCACCTGTTTAAAATGGATATTCAGAGTTTAGCTGCAGGTTTGAATAATCTCACCACGAAAGTTCAAAATTTACAAGATTTTGTTGTTCATGTTCCTATATCTGAACCTAGAATTCCTTTGCCTGAATTTTTCTCGGGGAATAGATCTTGCTTTCAAAATTTCAAAAATAATTGCAAGTTGTTTTTGTCCCTGAAATCTCGCTCTGCTGGAGATCCTGCTCAGCAGGTCAGGATTGTGATTTCCTTGCTCCGGGGCGACCCTCAGGATTGGGCTTTTGCATTGGCTCCAGGGGATCCTGCGTTGCTCAATGTGGATGCGTTTTTTCTGGCCTTGGGGTTGCTTTATGAGGAACCTCAGTTAGAGCTTCAGGCGGAAAAGGCCTTGATGTCCCTATCTCAGGGGCAAGACGAAGCTGAAATATACTGCCAGAAATTCCGTAAATGGGCTGTGCTTACTCAGTGGAATGAGTGCGCCCTGGCGGCGAATTTCAGAGAGGGTCTCTCTGATGCCATTAAGGATGTTATGGTGGGGTTCCCTGTGCCTGCGGGTCTGAATGAGTCCATGACAATGGCTATCCAGATCGATAGGCGTCTGCGGGAGCGCAAACCTGTGCACCATTTGGCGGTGTCTACTGAGAAGACGCCAGAGAATATGCAATGTGATAAAATTCTGTCCAGAAGTGAACGGCAGAATTTAAGACGAAAAAATGGGTTGTGCTTCTATTGCGGTGATTCAACTCATGTTATATCAGCATGCTCTAAGCGTACTAAGAAGCTTGATAAGTCTGTTTCAATTGGCACTTTACAGTCTAAGTTTATTCTATCTGTGACCCTGATTTGTTCTTTATCATCTATTACCGCGGATGCCTATGTCGACTCTGGCGCCGCTTTGAGTCTTATGGATTGGTCCTTTGCCAAACGCTGTGGGTATGATTTGGAGCCTCTTGAAACTCCTATACCCCTGAAGGGGATTGACTCCACCCCATTGGCTAGTAATAAACCACAATACTGGACACAAGTAACTATGCGGATTAATCCGGATCATCAGGAGATTATTCGCTTTCTTGTGCTGTATAACCTACATGATGTGTTGGTGCTTGGATTGCCATGGCTGCAATCTCATAACCCAGTCCTTGACTGGAAAGCTATGTCTGTGTTAAGCTGGGGAAGCATGGGGACGTACCTGTGGTTTCCATTTCATCATCTATTCCCTCTGAGATTCCTGAATTCTTGACTGAATATCGTGACGTTTTTGAAGAACCTAAGCTTGGTTCATTACCTCCGCACCGGGAGTGCGATTGTGCCATAGATTTGATTCCGGGTAGTAAATACCCTAAGGGTCGTTTATTTAATCTGTCTGTGCCTGAACATGCTGCTATGCGAGAATATATAAAGGAGTCCTTGGAAAAGGGACATATTCGTCCTTCGTCATCTCCCTTAGGAGCCGGTTTTTTCTTTGTGGCTAAGAAAGATGGCTCTTTGAGACCGTGTATTGATTATCGGCTTTTGAATAAAATCACGGTTAAATATCAATATCCGTTGCCACTGCTGACTGATTTGTTTGCTCGCATAAAGGGGGCCAAGTGGTTCTCTAAGATAGATCTCCGTGGGGCGTATAATTTGGTGCGAATTAAGCAGGGGGATGAGTGGAAGACCGCATTTAATACGCCCGAGGGCCACTTTGAGTATTTGGTGATGCCTTTTGGTCTTTCAAATGCCCCTTCAGTCTTTCAGTCCTTTATGCATGACATTTTCCGTGATTATTTGGATAAATTTATGATTGTGTATCTGGATGATATTTTGATTTTTTCGGATGACTGGGACTCTCATGTCCAGCAGGTCAGGAGGGTTTTTCAGGTTTTGCGGTCTAATTCCTTGTGTGTGAAGGGTTCTAAGTGCGTTTTTGGGGTTCAAAAGATTTCCTTTTTGGGATATATTTTTTCCCCCTCTTCCATCGAGATGGATCCTGTCAAGGTTCAGGCTATTTGTGATTGGACGCAACCCTCTTCTCTTAAGAGTCTTCAGAAATTTTTGGGCTTTGCTAACTTTTATCGTCGATTTATTGCTGGTTTTTCTGATGTTGTTAAACCATTGACTGATTTGACTAAGAAGGGTGCTGATGTTGCTGATTGGTCCCCTGCTGCTGTGGAGGCCTTTCGGGAGCTTAAGCGCCGCTTTTCTTCCGCCCCTGTGTTGCGTCAGCCTGATGTTGCTCTTCCTTTTCAGGTTGAGGTCGACGCTTCTGAAATCGGAGCTGGGGCAGTTTTGTCGCAGAGAAGTTCCGATTGTTCCGTGATGAGACCTTGTGCCTTTTTCTTGCGTAAATTTTCGCCCGCCGAGCGGAATTATGATGTTGGGAATCGGGAGCTTTTGGCCATGAAGTGGGCTTTTGAGGAGTGGCGTCATTGGCTTGAGGGGGCTAGACATCAGGTGGTGGTATTGACTGACCACAAAAATCTAATTTATCTTGAGTCCGCCAGACGCCTGAATCCTAGACAGGCGCGCTGGTCGTTGTTTTTCTCTCGGTTTAATTTTGTGGTGTCCTACCTGCCGGGTTCTAAGAATGTTAAGGCGGATGCCCTTTCTAGGAGTTTTGAGCCTGACTCCCCTGGTAACTCTGAACCTACAGGTATCCTTAAGGATGGAGTGATATTGTCTGCCGTTTCTCCAGACCTGCGGCGGGCCTTGCAGGAGTTTCAGGCGGATAGACCTGATCGTTGCCCACCTGGTAGACTGTTTGTTCCTGATGATTGGACCAGTAAAGTCATTTCTGAGGTTCATTCTTCTGCGTTGACAGGTCATCCTGGAATCTTTGGTACCAGGGATTTGGTGGCAAGGTCCTTCTGGTGGCCTTCCCTGTCTCGAGATGTGCGAGGCTTTGTGCAGTCTTGTGACGTTTGTGCTCGGGCCAAGCCTTGTTGTTCTCGGGCTAGTGGATTGTTGTTGCCCTTGCCTATCCCGAAGAGGCCCTGGACGCACATCTCGATGGATTTTATTTCGGATCTTCCTGTTTCTCAGAAGATGTCTGTCATCTGGGTGGTGTGTGACCGTTTCTCTAAGATGGTCCATTTGGTTCCCCTGCCTAAGTTGCCTTCTTCTTCCGAGTTGGTTCCTCTGTTTTTTCAAAATGTGGTCCGTTTGCATGGTATTCCGGAGAATATCGTTTCTGACAGAGGAACCCAATTCGTGTCTAGATTTTGGCGAGCATTCTGTGCTAGGATGGGCATAGATTTGTCTTTCTCGTCTGCTTTCCATCCTCAGACTAATGGCCAGACCGAGCGGACGAATCAGACCTTGGAGACATATTTGAGGTGTTTTGTGTCTGCAGATCAGGATGATTGGGTTGCTGTTTTGCCTTTAGCGGAGTTTGCCCTCAATAATCGGGCCAGCTCTGCCACCTTGGTGTCTCCTTTTTTCTGTAATTCGGGGTTTCATCCTCGATTTTCTTCTGGTCAGGTGGAATCTTCAGATTGTCCTGGAGTGGATGCTGTGGTGGAGAGGTTGCATCAGATTTGGGGGCAGGTAGTGGACAATTTGAAGTTGTCCCAGGAGAAGACTCAGCTTTTTGCCAACCGCCGGCGTCGGGTTGGTCCTCGGCTTTGTGTTGGGGACTTGGTGTGGTTGTCTTCTCGTTTTGTCCCTATGAGGGTTTCTTCTCCTAAGTTTAAGCCTCGGTTCATCGGCCCGTACAAGATATTGGAGATTCTTAACCCTGTGTCCTTCCGTTTGGACCTCCCTGCATCTTTTTCTATTCATAATGTTTTTCATCGGTCATTGTTGCGCAGGTATGAGGTACCGGCTGTGCCTTCCGTTGAGCCTCCTGCTCCGGTGTTGGTTGAGGGCGAGTTGGAGTACGTTGTGGAAAAAATCTTGGACTCCCGTGTTTCCAGACGGAAACTCCAGTATCTGGTCAAATGGAAGGGATACGGTCAGGAGGATAATTCTTGGGTGACTGCCTCTGATGTTCATGCCTCCGATCTGGTCCGTGCCTTTCATAGGGCTCATCCTGATCGCCCTGGTGGTTCTGGTGAGGGTTCGGTGCCCCCTCCTTGAGGGGGGGGTACTGTTGTGAAGTTGGATTTTGGGCTCCCCCAGTGGCCACTGGTGGAATTGAGCTGGTGTGCATCATCCCCTCTGTTCACCTGTTTCCATCAGGATGTGGGAGTCGCTATTTAACCTTGCTCCTCTGTCACTTCCATGCCGGTCAACATTGTAATCAGAAGCCTTTCTGTGCATGTTCCTGCTGCTAGACAACTCCCAGCTAAGTTGGACTTTAGTCCTCGTTTGTTTTTGCATTTTGTTCCAGTTCACTGCTGTAGTTTCGTTTCTGTGTCTGGAAAGCTCTTGTGATCTGAAATTGCCACTCTGATGTTATGAGTTAATACTAGAGTCTTAAAGTAATTTCAGGATGGTATTTTGATAGGGTTTTCAGCTGACCATGAAAGTGCCCTTTCTGTCTTCCTGCTATCTAGTAAGCGGACCTCAATTTTGCTAAACCTATTTTCATACTACGTTTGTCATTTCATCTAAAATCACCGCCAATATATGTGGGGGCCTCTGTTTGCCTATCGGGGAAACTTCTCTAGAGGTGAGCCAGGACTATATTTTCCTCTGCCAGGATTAGTTAGTCCTCCGGCCGGCGCTGGGCGTCTAGGGATAAAAAACGTAGGCAACGCTACCCGGCTACTGTTAGTTGTGCGGCAGGTTTAGTTCATGGTCAGTTTAGTTTCCATCCTTCCAAGAGCTAGTACTTATGTTTGCTGGGCTATGTTCTCTTGCCATTGAGAACCATAACAGTTTGACCGGACCAAAAAAGGGTTAAATTATTTGACAGAGAAAGGAGAGAAAAGAGAAGTCTGCTGAAGATTTTTTTTTTTTTTTTCCCCTTCCCTTCAGTTCTGAGTGTGCTTGTAATTGAATCTCTTGCAAGTCTGCCTATATTGCAGCCTTTCTCTCTCTCTCTCTCCTTCTAATCCTGGAATGGCTCTGTGTTCACCTGTTTAAAATGGATATTCAGAGTTTAGCTGCAGGTTTGAATAATCTCACCACGAAAGTTCAAAATTTACAAGATTTTGTTGTTCATGTTCCTATATCTGAACCTAGAATTCCTTTGCCTGAATTTTTCTCGGGGAATAGATCTTGCTTTCAAAATTTCAAAAATAATTGCAAGTTGTTTTTGTCCCTGAAATCTCGCTCTGCTGGAGATCCTGCTCAGCAGGTCAGGATTGTGATTTCCTTGCTCCGGGGCGACCCTCAGGATTGGGCTTTTGCATTGGCTCCAGGGGATCCTGCGTTGCTCAATGTGGATGCGTTTTTTCTGGCCTTGGGGTTGCTTTATGAGGAACCTCAGTTAGAGCTTCAGGCGGAAAAGGCCTTGATGTCCCTATCTCAGGGGCAAGACGAAGCTGAAATATACTGCCAGAAATTCCGTAAATGGGCTGTGCTTACTCAGTGGAATGAGTGCGCCCTGGCGGCGAATTTCAGAGAGGGTCTCTCTGATGCCATTAAGGATGTTATGGTGGGGTTCCCTGTGCCTGCGGGTCTGAATGAGTCCATGACAATGGCTATCCAGATCGATAGGCGTCTGCGGGAGCGCAAACCTGTGCACCATTTGGCGGTGTCTACTGAGAAGACGCCAGAGAATATGCAATGTGATAGAATTCTGTCCAGAAGTGAACGGCAGAATTTAAGACGAAAAAATGGGTTGTGCTTCTATTGCGGTGATTCAACTCATGTTATATCAGCATGCTCTAGAAGCTTGATAAGTCTGTTTCAATTGGCACTTTACAGTCTAAGTTTATTCTATCTGTGACCCTGATTTGTTCTTTATCATCTATTACTGCGGATGCCTATGTCGACTCTGGCGCCGCTTTGAGTCTTATGGATTGGTCCTTTGCCAAACGCTGTGGGTATGATTTGGAGCCTCTTGAAACTCCTATACCCCTGAAGGGGATTGACTCCACCCCATTGGCTAGTAATAAACCACAATACTGGACACAAGTAACTATGCGGATTAATCCGGATCATCAGGAGATTATTCGCTTTCTTGTGCTGTATAACCTACATGATGTGTTGGTGCTTGGATTGCCATGGCTGCAATCTCATAACCCAGTCCTTGACTGGAAAGCTATGTCTGTGTTAAGCTGGGGATGTAAGGGGAAGCATGGGGACGTACCTTTGGTTTCCATTTCATCATCTATTCCCTCTGAGATTCCTGAATTCTTGACTGAATATCGTGACGTTTTTGAAGAACCTAAGCTTGGTTCATTACCTCCGCACCGGGAGTGCGATTGTGCCATAGATTTGATTCCGGGTAGTAAATAAATTGAGAACCATAACAGTTACCCAAAAGAGTTCCAAATCAAAGTCTCTGTAATGCTTTTACTTCACAGCATTAATACCCAATTCACACAAGTATACACCATTAATGTCCAATTCACAGCACTACATAGTACCCACTATCCTCCGGATCACAGATGGGCACATATCCTCTGGATTACAGTCACTAAACACGCCAGTCCGCCGCGTTACCGTGGGTGACTGCACCGCCGTGTTAATGTCTCTTTACTCACAGCATTACACAATACACGATATCCTCTGGATCGCAGCCGGGAAACATATCCTCCAGTTCATAGTCATTAAATACGCCAGTCCTCCTCCTTCAGGCCCAGGAGAGTCTACCTCCGGTTTACTGCCGGACACAAGACAGTCCACCTCCGAAACCTTTTTGCTGTGGGAGACTGCACCGCTGTGTACGCTGTGGGTGCCAGGCCCCTGAGCTGCCTTGGTTGCTTTGGCTCCGCTTCTCTGTGTTGCCTCATACAGGAGCTCTGCAGAGCCGACTACTCTGCCCTCAAGCATACACAAGACTGACACTCTGACCCTGACAGACCCGAACCCTTTACTGCAGGGTTTGTTAACTAGAACCTGTGGCCTTCAACCACATGGAAAACTCAGGCCGGGAATGAAACGGACTGCACCATCCTGCAGTCTGTTTCACATCACAAAAGCCCAGAGCAGGTTTTCTTAAATCTGCCCTGGACACATAACATGCACAAGACCAATACTCACTTTTATTTTGCATTGCAATCACAGCTATACCTGTGACTGCAATGCACTCTCATGGCTTCAATACTCTGTGTGCGTATCCTGGGGGGAACACACAGTGACCCCTACCTGTGACATTTGTCACTGCCTCACAGGTGATACAGATACCAACGATTGTATTCTTCGTACTCAATTTTCTAAACCTATGGCCTTAGTTGTGTGAGTTTTTGTGATTTTTTTAAAACATTGTTTTGTTTTTTTTTCACAAACGTTTTTAGCATTATCACGTATGAAATAGTATATTTAGGGTGTATAGGGTCATAGATGGTAAGCTGACTGTGAGCAGGGGTGTCTTATCGCAATTTTAGTGTGACAACCTCTGCTGAAAGGGAAATGTGATGTGTAAACAAGGCTAGACTATATTGCCTCCCGCTACTGGTCACTGCAGACATTATATTATCATGTATCTCTGTATACAGGGAGCTCCCCCTAGTGGTGGCTGCAGACAGGATCTTATCATGTATCTCTGTATACAGGGAGCTCCCCCTAGTGGTGACTGCAGACAGGATCTTATCATGTATCTCTGTATACAGGGAGCTCCCCCTAGTGGTGGCTGCAGACAGGATCTTATCATGTATCTCTGTATACAGGGAGCTCCCCCTAGTGGTGACTGCAGACAGGATCTTATCTGTTGTGAACTCTATTTTTGGGCTCCCTCTAGTGGTCACAAGCGGTACTGTGTAGTGTTGTCTTTCTGCAGGTTGCAGCATCAGCTGGTTCGTTATCTTTGGTTGGTTTCCTATTTAGCTCACCTGGATACTCAGTTCCTTGCCTGCTATCAATGTATTCAGTGCTCTTCAGATTCCTTGTGTCTACCTTGCTCCCAGTCTCTCCAAGACAAGCTAAGTTTTTGTTTGATCATTTTTTGATTATCAATGTTCATTATGTTTTTAGTCCAGCTCGCTAAAATGTGATTTCCTCGCTTGCTGGTTGCTCTAGGGGACTGAGTTTCTCCCCCCACACCGTTAGTTGGTGCGGGGGTTCTTGAAATCTCAGTGTGGATATTTTGTAAGGGTTTTTTACTGACCGCATAGATTCCCTTTTCTATTTTCTGCTATCTAGTATTAGTGGGCCTCATTTGCTGAATCTGCTTTCACCCCTGTGTATGTGCCTTCCTCTTACCTCACCGTTATTATTTGTTGGGGGCTTCTATATCTTTGGGGATTATTTCTCTGGAGGCAAGAGAGGTCTTTCTTTCTCTCTAGGGGTAGTTAGTTCCTCAGGCTGGCTCGAGATGTCTAGGATTTTTAGGCACGTTCACCGGCTACTTCTAGTGTGTTTGGATAGGTTCAGATTTGCGGTCAGTCCAGTTTGCCACCTCCCTAGAGCTTGTCCTATGTTTGTTACTTAGCTGGAGTAATTTGTGATCCTCAACCACTAAGGATCATAACACTTATCATGTATCTCTGTATACAGGGAGCTCCCCCTAGTGGTGGCTGCAGACAGGATCTTATCATGTATCTCTGTATACAGGGAGCTCCCCCTAGTGGTGACTGCAGACAGGATCTTATCATGTATCTCTGTATACAGGGAGCTCCCCCTAGTGGTGGCTGCAGACTGGATCTTATCATGTATCACTGTATGCAGGGAGCTTCCCCTAGTGGTGACTGCAGACAGGATCTTATCATGTATCACTGTATACAGGGAGCTCCCCCTAGTGGTGACTGCAGACGGGATCTTATCATCTATCTCTGTATACAGGGAGCTCCCCCTAGTGGTGATTGCAGACGGGATCTCATCATGTATCTCTGTATACAGGGAGCTCCCCCTAGTGGTGACTGCAGACAGGATTTTATCATGTATCTCTGTATACAGGGAGCTCCCCCTAGTGGTGGCTGCAGACAGGATCTTATCATGTATCTCTGTATACAGGGAGCTCCCCCTAGTGGTGGCTGCAGACAGGATCTTATCATGTATCTCTGTATACAGGGAGCTCCCCCAAGTGGTGACTGCAGACAGGATCTTATCATGTATCTCTGTATACAGGGAGCTCCACCTAGTGGTGGCTGCAGACAGGATCTTATCATGTATCTCTGTATACAGGGAGCTCCCCCTAGTGGTGGCTGCAGACAGGATCTTATCATGTATCTCTGTATACAGGGAGCTCCCCCTAGTGGTGACTGCAGACAGGATCTTATCATGTATCTCTGTATACAGGGAGCTCCCCCTAGTGGAGGCTGCAGACAGAATCTTATCATGTATCTCTGTATACAGGGAGCTCCCCCTAGTGGAGGCTGCAGACAGGATCTTATCATGTATCTCTGTATGCAGGGAGCTCCCCCTAGTGGTGACTGCAGACAGGATCTTATCATGTATCTCTGTATACAGGGAGCTCCCCCTAGTGGTGACTGCAGACAGGATCTTATCCTGTATCTCTGTATACAGGGAGCTCCCCCTAGTGGTGTCTACAAACAGGATCTTATCATGTATCTCTGTATACAGGGAGCTCCCCCTAGTGGTGACTACAAACAGGATCTTATCATGTATCTCTGTATACAGGGAGCTCCCCCTAGTGGTGGCTGCAGACAGGATCTTATCATGTATCTCTGTATACAGGGAGCTCCCCCTAGTGGTGACTGCAGACAGGATCTTATCATGTATCTCTGTATACAGGGAGCTCCCCCTAGTGGTGACTGCAGACAGGATCTTATCATGTATCTCTGTATACAGGGAGCTCCCCCTAGTGGTGACTGCAGACAGGATCTTATCATGTATCTCTGTATACAGGGAGCTCCCCCTAGTGGTGGCTGCAGACAGGATCTTATCATGTATCTCTGTATACAGGGAGCTCCTCCTAGTGGTGACTGCAGACAGGATCTTATCTTGTATCTCTGTATACAGGGAGCTCCCCCTAGTGGTGTCTGCAGACAGGATCCTATCATGTATATCTGTATACAGGGAGCTCCCCCTAGTGGTGACTGCAGACAGGATCTTATCCTGTATCTCTGTATACAGGGAGCTCCTCCTAGTGGTGACTGCAGACAGGATCTTATCATGTATCTCTGTATACAGGGAGCTCCCCCTACTGGTGACTGCAGACAGGATCTTATCATGTATCTCTGTATACAGGGAGCTCTCCCTAGTGGTGGCTGCAGATAGAATCTTATCATGTATCTCTGTATACAGGGAGCTCCCCCTAGTGGTGGCTGCAGACAGGATCTTATCATGTATCTCTGTATACAGGGAGCTCCCCCTAGTGGTGACTGCAGACAGGATCTTATCATGCATCTCTGTATACAGGGAGCTCCCCCTAGTGGTGACTGCAGAGAGGATCTTATCATGTATCTCTGTATACAGGGAGCTCCCCCTAGTGGTGACTGCAGACAGGATCTTATCATGTATCTCTGTATACAGGGAGCTCCCCCTAGTGGTGGCTGGAGACAGGACCTTATCATGTATCTCTGTATACAGGGAGCTCCCCCTAGTGGTGACTGCAGACAGGATGTTATCATGTATCTCTGTATACAGGGAGCTCCCCCTAGTGGTGACTGCAGACAATTTGTCATGTATCTATGTACAGTATATATGCTATTTATGACAGCCTGCAGGAATATTAGATCTTTTCTGGCTCCTTTTTCTCCATGTAGCTCTTTTCCTTATTTTATGTCCTCAGTTTGGTTACTCCATGAGTCTATAGCACAATCCTTTATCGGACCCTTTTTAGCTCTATGTTCCCCACAATCCTGAATGTTCCTCTGGAGTATTACTCTTTTCATACCGCCTTTATTATATCACTTTCCTCCGCGTATTATATGACGTTATTGATGACCTGTGTGTATATCGCCGTACCCGGCGTATTGAGTGTGCGGATGATTGTGGTCAGATGTTCGGGTCGTTAGGTTTCTATAAATTAGTAAGTAACCATCTATAGATGTCTGTATGCTGGTCGCTAAGGGCCACTGCTCAGCTATGTTCAGATATTACATGTCCCTCTGCTCCTATGATGTTGCATTGCGCTGTGAGTGTAGTGCGGCCCAGTGGGGGATTGCCCTGCTCTGCTAAGGGCCAGTCCGATCCTGGACACAGTCATCGCTCATCACCCCACACTCTACTGACAGTGTATTCGAGCACTGCACCCACCAGGGGCTTCCATGTAGTATGCAGCTCCTCACGGAGTCACCATCCTTCTTTTATTATTAGGAGAGGGACCATGACCTTCATCCAAAGCTCCTCGGTGGTGCCGAGCTCTGCTGCTTCCATCCAGCCCTAGACCAGGTTGTCACCCTCCTGGGAGTCCATTGTTGCCCTGGGATAGATGCTCCTGATATGACTGCCCACCCTGCCCTGTGATGCCTTCTCCTTTACTGTCTTGGGTCTGTGTGTGACTGTCTCGCTTTGTCCTAGAGAGGCTCCAGTTATGGCTCCTTAATGACGGCTCATGGCAAATACCAAATCTTTGCCAACACAGGACACTTCAAGGTGATGACTCCCAGGAGTCTCTGTCATGTTTCTGTCTTCTTTCTCTGTTTGCTCTTTGTGTATCTCTCTCTATTGTCTCAGTCTCTCCTGATATTTTGTGTCTACATAACAACATGGACTCAATATCTCAGAATGAATGTCCTGCACCTGTTATAAGTTCTTATCAAATGTAATAATATAACTACTATAATACTGCCCCTATGTACAAGAATATAACTACTATAATACTGCCCCTATGTACAAGAATATAACTACTATAATACTGCTCCTATATACAAGAATATAACTGCTATAATACTGCTCCTATGTACAAGAATATAACTACTATAATACTGCCCCTATGTACAAGAATATAACTACTATAATACTGCCCCCTATGTACAAGAATATAACTACTATAATACTGCCCCTATGTACAAGAATATAACTACTATAATACTGTCCCTATGTACAAGAATATAACTACTATAATACTGCCCCTATGTACAAGAATATAACTACTATAATACTGCTATGTACAGAATATAACTACTATAATACTGCTCCTATGTACAAGAATATAACTACTATAATACTGCTCCTATGTACAAGAATATAACTACTATAATACTGCCCCTGTGTACAAGAATATAACTACTATAATACTGCTCCTATGTACAAGAATATAACTACTATAATACTGATCCTATGTACAAGAATATAACTACTATAATACTGCCCCTGTGTACAAGAATATAAGTGCTATAATACTGCCCCCTATGTACAAGAATATAACTACTATAATACTGCCCCTATGTACAAGAATATAACTACTATAATACTGCCCCCTATATACAAGAATATAACTACTATAATACTGCCCCTGTGTACAAGAATATAACTACTATAATACTGCTCCTATGTACAAGAATATAACTACTATAATACTGATCCTATGTACAAGAATATAACTACTATAATACTGCCCCTGTGTACAAGAATATAACTACTATAATACTGTCCCCTATGTACAAGAATATAACTACTATAATACTGCCCCTATGTACAAGAATATAACTACTATAATACTGCTCCTATGTACAAGAATATAACTACTATAATACTGCCCCCTATGTACAGGAATATAACTACTATAATACTGCTCCTATGTACAAAAATATAACTACTATACTACTGCCCCTATGTACAAGAATATAACTACTATAATACTGCCCCTATGTACAAGACTATAACTACTATAATACTGCTCCTATGTACAAGAATATAACTACTATAATACTGCCCCTGTGTACAAGAATATAACTACTATAATACTGCCCCCTGTGTACAAGAATATAACTACAATAATACTGCCCCTATGTACAAGAATATAACTACTATAATACTGCCCCCTATGTACAAGAATATAACTACTATAATACTGCCCCTATGTACAAGAATATATCTACTATAATACTGCCTCTATGTACAAAAATATAACTACTATAATACTGCTCCTATGTACAAGAATATAACTACTATAATACTGCCCCTATGTACAAGAATATAACTACTATAATACTGCTCCTATGTACAAGAATATAACTACTATAATACTGCCCCTATGTACAAGAATATAACTACAATAATACTGCTCCTATGTACAAGAATATAACTACTATAATACTGCTCCTATGTACAAGAATATAATTACTATAATACTGCTCCTATGTACAAGAATATAACTACTATAATACTGCCCCCTGTGTACAAGAATATAACTACAATAATACTGCCCCTATGTACAAGAATATAACTACTATAATACTGCCCCCTATGTACAAGAATATAACTACTATAATACTGCCCCTATGTACAAGAATATATCTACTATAATACTGCCTCTATGTACAAAAATATAACTACTATAATACTGCTCCTATGTACAAGAATATAACTACTATAATACTGCCCCTATGTACAAGAATATAACTACTATAATACTGCTCCTATGTACAAGAATATAACTACTATAATACTGCCCCTATGTACAAGAATATAACTACAATAATACTGCTCCTATGTACAAGAATATAACTACTATAATACTGCTCCTATGTACAAGAATATAATTACTATAATACTGCTCCTATGTACAAGAATATAACTACTATAATACTGCCCCTATGTACAAGAATATAACTACTATAATACTGCTCCTATGTACAAGAATATAACTCCTATAATACTGCCCCTATGTACAAGAATATAACTACTATAATACTGCTCCTATGTACAAGAATATAACTACTATAATACTGCCTCCTATGTACAAGAATATAACTACTATAATACTGCCTCCTATGTACAAGAATATAACTACTATAATACTGCCCCCTATGTACAAGATCGTAACAACTATAATACTGCTCCTATGTACAAGAATATAACTACTATAATACTGCTCCTATGTACAAGAATATAACTACTATAATACTGCCCCTATGTACAAGAATATAACTCCTATAATACTGCCCCTATGTACAAGAATATAACTACTATAATTCTGCCCCCTATGTACAAGAACGTAACAACTATAATACTGCTCCTATGTACAAGAATATAACTACTATAATACTGCTCCTATGTACAAGAATATAACTACTATAATACTGTCCCCTATGTACAAGGATATAACTACTATAATACTGCCCCTATGTACAAGAATATAACTACTATAATACTGCCCCTATGTACAAGAATATAAGGAGCAGTATTATAGTAGTTATACTCTTGTACATAGGGAGCAGTATTATAGTAGTTACATTCTTGTACATAAGGGCAGTATTATAGTAGTTATATTCTTGTGCATAGGAGCAGTATTATAGTAGTTATATTCTTGTACATAGGAGCAGTATTATAGTAGTTATATTCTTGTACATAGGGAGCAGTATTAGGCTACGTTCACATTTGCGGTCAGCGCCGCAGCGTCGGGCGCCGCAGCGTCGCCGCATGCGTCATGCGCCCCTATATTTAACATGGGGGCGCATGGACATGCGTCGCACTTGCGTTTTGCGCCGCATGCGTCACTGCGGCGCCCGCGTCCGGGCGCAGAGGACGCAGCAAGTTGCATTTTTGCTGCGTCCAAAATCAATGAAAAAAAGGACGCATGCGGCGCAAAACGCAGCGTTGTGCATGCGTTTTGCTGCGTTTTTGTTTGCGTTGTGCGTTGCGGCGCTGACGCTGCGGCGCACAACGCAAATGTGAACGTAGCCTTATAGTAGTTACATTCTTGTACATAGGGTCAGTATTATAGTATTTACATTCTTGTACATAGGGGGCAGTATTGTAGTAGTTATATTCTTGTACATAGGGGCAGTATTATAGGAGTTATATTCTTGTACATAGGAGCAGTATTATAGTAGTTATATTCTTGTACATAGGAGCAGTATTATAGTAGTTACATTCTTGTACTTAAGGGCAGTATTATAGTAGTTATATTCTTGTACATAGGAGCAGTATTATAGTAGTTATATTCTTGTACATAGGGAGCAGTATTATAGTAGTTATATTCTTGTACATAGGGGCAGTATTATAGTAGTTACATTCTTGTACATAGGGGCAGTATTATAGGAGTTATATTCTTGTACATAGGAGCAGTATTATAGTAGTTATATTCTTGTACATAGGGAGCAGTATTATAGTAGTTACATTCTTGTACATAGGGGCAGTATTATAGTAGTTACATTCTTGTACATAGGGGCAGTATTATAGTAGTTATATTCCTGTACATAGGGGCAGTATTATAGTAGTTATATTTTTGTACATAGGAGCAGTATTATAGTAGTTATATTCTTGTACATAGGAGCAGTATTATAGTAGTTATATTCTTGTACATAGGAGCAGTATTATAGTAGTTATATTCTTGTACATAGTGGGTAGTATTATAGTAGTTATATTCTTGTACATAGGAGCAGTATTATAGTAGTTATATTCTTGTACATAGGGGGCAGTATTATAGTAGTTATATTCTTGTACATAGGGGCAGTATTATAGTAGTTATATTCCTGTACATAGGGGGCAGTATTATAGTAGTTATATTCTTGTACATAGGAGCAGTATTATAGTAGTTATATTCTTGTACATAGGGAGCAGTATTATAGTAGTTACATTCTTGTACATAGGGGCAGTATTATAGTAGTTACATTCTTGTACATAGGGGCAGTATTATAGTAGTTATATTCCTGTACATAGGGGCAGTATTATAGTAGTTATATTCTTGTACATAGGGGCAGTATTATAGTAGTTATATTCTTGTACATAGGAGCAGTATTATAGTAGTTATATTCTTGTACATAGGGGCAGTATTATAGTAGTTATATTCTTGTACATAGGGGCAGTATTATAGTAGTTATATTCTTGTACATAGGAGCAGTATTATAGTAGTTATATTCTTGCACATAGGAGCAGTATTATAGTAGTTATATTCTTGTACATAGGGGCAGTATTATAGTAGTTATATTCTTGTACATAGGAGCAGTATTATAGTAGTTATATTCTTGTACATAGGAGCAGTATTATAGTAGTTATATTCTTGCACATAGGAGCAGTATTATAGTAGTTATATTCTTGTACATAGGGGCAGTATTATAGTAGTTATATTCTTGTACATAGTTGCAGTATTATAGTAGTTATATTCTTGTACATAGGGGCAGTATTATAGTAGTTATATTCTTGTACATAGGGGCAGTATTATAGTAGTTATATTCTTGCACATAGGAGCAGTATTATAGTAGTTATATTCTTGTACATAGTTGCAGTATTATAGTAGTTATATTCTTGTACATAGGGGCAGTATTATAGTAGTTAT
>NC_135232.1:3184166-3194166 GCF_051348905.1 Ranitomeya variabilis | reverse complement strand
CGCTCTGTACTGTGTGTCATTCACGGTCCTGTATATATATATATACACTGCGTAGTACCACTCTGTACTGTGTGTCATTCACGGTCCTGTATATATATATATACACTGCGTAGTACCGCTCTGTACTGTGTGTCATTCACGGTCCTGTATATATATATATATATACACTGCGTAGTACCGCTCTGTACTGTGTGTCATTCACGGTCCTGTATATATATATACACTGCGTAGTACCGCTCTGTACTGTGTGTCATTCACGGTCCTGTATATATATATATATACACTGCGTAGTACCACTCTGTACTGTGTGTCATTCACGGTCCTGTATATATATATATACACTGCGTAGTACCGCTCTGTACTGTGTGTCATTCACGGTCCTGTATATATATATATATATATATATACACTGCGTAGTACCGCTCTGTACTGTGTGTCATTCACGGTCCTGTATATATATATATACACTGCGTAGTACCACTCTGTACTGTGTGTCATTCACGGTCCTGTATATATATATATACACTGCGTAGTACCGCTCTGTACTGTGTGTCATTCACGGTCCTGTATATATATATATACACTGCGTAGTACCGCTCTGTACTGTGTGTCATTCACGGTCCTGTATATATATATATACACTGCGTAGTACCGCTCTGTACTGTGTGTCATTCACGGTCCTGTATATATATATATATACACTGCGTAGTACCACTCTGTACTGTGTGTCATTCACGGTCCTGTATATATATATACACTGCGTAGTACCGCTCTGTACTGTGTGTCATTCACGGTCCTGTATATATATATATATACACTGCGTAGTACCACTCTGTACTGTGTGTCATTCACGGTCCTGTATATATATATATATACACTGCGTAGTACCGCTCTGTACTGTGTGTCATTCACAGTCCTGTATATATATATACACTGCGTAGTACCACTCTGTACTGTGAGTCATTCACGGTCCTGTATATATATATATATATATATACACTGCGTAGTACCACTCTGTACTGTGTGTCATTCACGGTCCTGTATATATATATATATATATATACACTGCGTAGTACCACTCTGTACTGTGTGTCATTCACGGTCCTGTATATATATATATACACTGCGTAGTACCACTCTGTACTGTGTGTCATTCACGGTCCTGTATATATATATATATATATATACACTGCGTAGTACCACTCTGTACTGTGTGTCATTCACGGTCCTGTATATATATATATACACTGCGTAGTACCACTCTGTACTGTGTGTCATTCACGGTCCTGTATATATATATACACTGCGTAGTACCACTCTGTACTGTGTGTCATTCACGGTCCTGTATATATATATATATACACTGCGTAGTACCACTCTGTACTGTGTGTCATTCACGGTCCTGTATATATATATATACACTGCGTAGTACCACTCTGTACTGTGTGTCATTCACGGTCCTGTATATATATATATATACACTGCGTAGTACCGCTCTGTACTGTGTGTCATTCACGGTCCTGTATATATATATATACACTGCGTAGTACCACTCTGTACTGTGTGTCATTCACGGTCCTGTATATATATATATATACACTGCGTAGTACCACTCTGTACTGTGTGTCATTCACGGTCCTGTATATATATATATACACTGCGTAATACCACTCTGTACTGTGTGTCATTCACGGTCCTGTATATATATATATACACTGCGTAGTACCACTCTGTACTGTGTGTCATTCACGGTCCTGTATATATATATATATACACTGCGTAGTACCGCTCTGTACTGTGTGTCATTCACGGTCCTGTATATATATATACACTGCGTAGTACTGCTCTGTACTGTGTGTCATTCACGGTCCTGTATATATATATACACTGCGTAGTACTGCTCTGTACTGTGTGTCATTCACGGTCCTGTATATATATATACACTGCGTAGTACCACTCTGTACTGTGTGTCATTCACGGTCCTGTATATATATATATACACTGCGTAGTACTGCTCTGTACTGTGTGTCATTCACGGTCCTGTATATATATATATACACTGCGTAGTACCGCTCTGTACTGTGTGTCATTCACGGTCCTGTATATATATATATATATACACTGCGTAGTACCGCTCTGTACTGTGTGTCATTCACGGTCCTGTATATATATATATACACTGCGTAGTACCACTCTGTACTGTGTGTCATTCACGGTCCTGTATATATATATACACTGCATAGTACCACTCTGTACTGTGTGTCATTCACGGTCCTGTATATATATATATATACTGCGTAGTACCGCTCTGTACTGTGTGTCATTCACGGTCCTGTATATATATATATATACACTGCGTAGTACCGCTCTGTACTGTGTGTCATTCACGGTCCTGTATATATATATACACTGCGTAGTACCACTCTGTACTGTGTGTCATTCACGGTCCTGTATATATATATATACACTGCGTAGTACCACTCTGTACTGTGTGTCATTCACGGTCCTGTATATATATATACACTGCGTAGTACCACTCTGTACTGTGTGTCATTCACGGTCCTGTATATATATATACACTGCGTAGTACCGCTCTGTACTGTGTGTCATTCACGGTCCTGTATATATATATATACACTGCGTAGTACCGCTCTGTACTGTGTGTCATTCACGGTCCTGTATATATATATATACACTGCGTAGTACCGCTCTGTACTGTGTGTCATTCACGGTCCTATATATATATATATACACTGCGTAGTACCGCTCTGTACTGTGTGTCATTCACGGTCCTGTATATATATATATATATATACTGCGTAGTACCACTCTGTACTGTGTGTCATTCACGGTCCTATATATATATATATACACTGCGTAGTACCGCTCTGTACTGTGTGTCATTCACAGTCCTGTATATATATATATATACACTGCGTAGTACCACTCTGTACTGTGTGTCATTCACGGTCCTGTATATATATATATATATATATACACTGCGTAGTACCACTCTGTACTGTGTGTCATTCACGGTCCTGTATATATATATACACTGCGTACTACCACTCTGTACTGTGTGTCATTCACGGTCCTGTATATATATATATATATATATACACTGCGTAGTACCACTCTGTACTGTGTGTCATTCACGGTCCTGTATATATATATACACTGCGTAGTACCGCTCTGTACTGTGTGTCATTCACGGTCCTGTATATATATATACACTGCGTAGTACCACTCTGTACTGTGTGTCATTCACGGTCCTGTATATATATATATATATACACTGCGTAGTACCACTCTGTACTGTGTGTCATTCACGGTCCTGTATATATATATATACACTGCGTAGTACCACTCTGTACTGTGTGTCATTCACAGTCCTGTATATATATATATACTGCGTAGTACCACTCTGTACTGTGTGTCATTCACGGTCCTGTATATATATATATACACTGCGTAGTACCGCTCTGTACTGTGTGTCATTCACGGTCCTGTATATATATATACACTGCGTAGTACCACTCTGTACTGTGTCATTCACGGTCCTGTATATATATATACACTGCGTAGTACCGCTCTGTACTGTGTGTCATTCACGGTCCTGTATATATATATATACACTGCGTAGTACCGCTCTGTACTGTGTGTCATTCACGGTCCTGTATATATATATATACACTGCGTAGTACCACTCTGTACTGTGTGTCATTCACGGTCCTGTATATATATATATATACACTGCGTAGTACCACTCTGTACTGTGTGTCATTCACGGTCCTGTATATATATATATACACTGCGTAGTACCACTCTGTACTGTGTGTCATTCACGGTCCTGTATATATATATATATACACTGCGTAGTACCACTCTGTACTGTGTGTCATTCACGGTCCTGTATATATATATACACTGCGTAGTACCACTCTGTACTGTGTGTCATTCACGGTCCTGTATATATATATACACTGCGTAGTACCACTCTGTACTGTGTGTCATTCACGGTCCTGTATATATATATACACTGCGTAGTACCACTCTGTACTGTGTGTCATTCACGGTCCTGTATATATATATACACTGCGTACTACCACTCTGTACTGTGTGTCATTCACGGTCCTGTATATATATATATATATATACACTGCGTAGTACCACTCTGTACTGTGTGTCATTCACGGTCCTGTATATATATATACACTGCGTAGTACCGCTCTGTACTGTGTGTCATTCACGGTCCTGTATATATATATACACTGCGTAGTACCACTCTGTACTGTGTGTCATTCACGGTCCTGTATATATATATATATATACACTGCGTAGTACCACTCTGTACTGTGTGTCATTCACGGTCCTGTATATATATATATACACTGCGTAGTACCACTCTGTACTGTGTGTCATTCACAGTCCTGTATATATATATATACTGCGTAGTACCGCTCTGTACTGTGTGTCATTCACGGTCCTGTATATATATATACACTGCGTAGTACCACTCTGTACTGTGTCATTCACGGTCCTGTATATATATATACACTGCGTAGTACCGCTCTGTACTGTGTGTCATTCACGGTCCTGTATATATATATATACACTGCGTAGTACCGCTCTGTACTGTGTGTCATTCACGGTCCTGTATATATATATATACACTGCGTAGTACCACTCTGTACTGTGTGTCATTCACGGTCCTGTATATATATATATATACACTGCGTAGTACCACTCTGTACTGTGTGTCATTCACGGTCCTGTATATATATATATACACTGCGTAGTACCACTCTGTACTGTGTGTCATTCACGGTCCTGTATATATATATATATACACTGCGTAGTACCACTCTGTACTGTGTGTCATTCACGGTCCTGTATATATATATACACTGCGTAGTACCACTCTGTACTGTGTGTCATTCACAGTCCTGTATATATATATATACACTGCGTAGTACCACTCTGTACTGTGTGTCATTCACGGTCCTGTATATATATATATATATATACTGCGTAGTACCACTCTGTACTGTGTGTCATTCACGGTCCTGTATATATATATACACTGCGTAGTACCACTCTGTACTGTGTGTCATTCACGGTCCTGTATATATATATACACTGCGTAGTACCGCTCTGTACTGTGTGTCATTCACGGTCCTGTATATATATATATATACTGCGTAGTACCACTCTGTACTGTGTGTCATTCACGGTCCTGTATATATATACACTGCGTAGTACCGCTCTGTACTGTGTGTCATTCACGGTCCTGTATATATATATATACACTGCGTAGTACCGCTCTGTACTGTGTGTCATTCACGGTCCTGTATATATATATACACTGCGTAGTACCACTCTGTACTGTGTGTCATTCACGGTCCTGTATATATATATACACTGCGTAGTACCACTCTGTACTGTGTGTCATTCACGGTCCTGTATATATATATATATACACTGCGTAGTACCACTCTGTACTGTGTGTCATTCACGGTCCTGTATATATATATACACTGCGTAGTACCGCTCTGTACTGTGTGTCATTCACAGTCCTGTATATATATATACACTGCGTAGTACCACTCTGTACTGTGTGTCATTCACGGTCCTGTATATATATATACACTGCGTAGTACCGCTCTGTACTGTGTGTCATTCACGGTCCTGTATATATATATATATATACACTGCGTAGTACCACTCTGTACTGTGTGTCATTCACAGTCCTGTATATATATATATATATACACTGCGTAGTACCGCTCTGTACTGTGTGTCATTCACGGTCCTGTATATATATATATATACACTGCGTAGTACCGCTCTGTACTGTGTGTCATTCACAGTCCTGTATATATATATACACTGCGTAGTACCGCTCTGTACTGTGTGTCATTCACGGTCCTGTATATATATATATACACTGCGTAGTACCGCTCTGTACTGTGTGTCATTCACCGTCCTGTATATATATATATACTGCGTAGTACCACTCTGTACTGTGTGTCATTCACAGTCCTGTATATATATATATATATATATACACTGCGTAGTACCGCTCTGTACTGTGTGTCATTCACGGTCCTGTATATATATATATACTGCGTAGTACCACTCTGTACTGTGTGTCATTCACGGTCCTGTATATATATATATACACTGCGTAGTACCGCTCTGTACTGTGTGTCATTCACGGTCCTGTATATATATATATATACACTGCGTAGTACCGCTCTGTACTGTGTGTCATTCACAGTCCTGTATATATATATATACTGCGTAGTACCACTCTGTACTGTGTGTCATTCACGGTCCTGTATATATATATACACTGCGTAGTACCGCTCTGTACTGTGTGTCATTCACGGTCCTGTATATATATATATATACACTGCGTAGTACCGCTCTGTACTGTGTGTCATTCACGGTCCTGTATATATATATATACACTGCGTAGTACCACTCTGTACTGTGTGTCATTCACAGTCCTGTATATATATATATACACTGCGTAGTACCACTCTGTACTGTGTGTCATTCACGGTCCTGTATATATATATATACACTGCGTAGTACCACTCTGTACTGTGTGTCATTCACGGTCCTGTATATATATATACACTGCGTACTACCACTCTGTACTGTGTGTCATTCACGGTCCTGTATATATATATATATACACTGCGTAGTACCGCTCTGTACTGTGTGTCATTCACGGTCCTGTATATATATATATACACTGTGTAGTACCACTCTGTACTGTGTGTCATTCACGGTCCTGTATATATATATATATACACTGCGTAGTACCGCTCTGTACTGTGTGTCATTCACAGTCCTGTATATATATATATATATACACTGCGTAGTACCGCTCTGTACTGTGTGTCATTCACGGTCCTGTATATATATATACACTGCGTAGTATCGCTCTGTACTGTGTGTCATTCACAGTCCTGTATATATATATATACTGCGTAGTACCACTCTGTACTGTGTGTCATTCACGGTCCTGTATATATATATATATACACTGCGTAGTACCACTCTGTACTGTGTGTCATTCACGGTCCTGTATATATATATACACTGCGTAGTACCGCTCTGTACTGTGTGTCATTCACGGTCCTGTATATATATATATACACTGCGTAGTACCACTCTGTACTGTGTGTCATTCACAGTCCTGTATATATATATATACACTGCGTAGTACCACTCTGTACTGTGCGTCATTCACGGTCCTGTATATATATATACACTGCGTAGTACCACTCTGTACTGTGTGTCATTCACGGTCCTGTATATATATATATATACACTGCGTAGTATCGCTCTGTACTGTGTGTCATTCACAGTCCTGTATATATATATATACTGCGTAGTACCACTCTGTACTGTGTGTCATTCACGGTCCTGTATATATATATATACACTGCGTACTACCGCTCTGTACTGTGTGTCATTCACGGTCCTGTATATATATATACACTGCGTAGTATCGCTCTGTACTGTGTGTCATTCACAGTCCTGTATATATATATATACACTGCGTAGTACCATTCTGTACTGTGTGTCATTCACAGTCCTGTATATATATATACACTGCGTAGTACCACTCTGTACTGTGTGTCATTCACGGTCCTGTATATATATATATACACTGCGTAGTACCGCTCTGTACTGTGTGTCATTCACAGTCCTGTATATATATATATATATACTGCGTAGTACCACTCTGTACTGTGTGTCATTCACGGTCCTGTATATATATATATACACTGCGTAGTACCACTCTGTACTGTGTGTCATTCACAGTCCTGTATATATATATATACACTGCGTAGTACCGCTCTGTACTGTGTGTCATTCACGGTCCTGTATATATATATATATATATATATATATACACTGCGTAGTACCACTCTGTACTGTGTGTCATTCACGGTCCTGTATATATATATATATATATACACTGCGTAGTACCACTCTGTACTGTGTGTCATTCACGGTCCTGTATATATATATACACTGCGTAGTACCGCTCTGTACTGTGTGTCATTCACGGTCCTATATATATATATATATACACTGCGTAGTACCGCTCTGTACTGTGTGTCATTCACGGTCCTGTATATATATATATACACTGCGTAGTACCACTCTGTACTGTGTGTCATTCACGGTCCTGTATATATATATATATACACTGCGTAGTACCACTCTGTACTGTGTGTCATTCACGGTCCTGTATATATATATATATACACTGCGTAGTACCGCTCTGTACTGTGTGTCATTCACGGTCCTGTATATATATATATACACTGCGTAGTACCACTCTGTACTGTGTGTCATTCACGGTCCTGTATATATATATATATACACTGCGTAGTACCGCTCTGTACTGTGTGTCATTCACGGTCCTGTATATATATATACACTGCGTAGTACCGCTCTGTACTGTGTGTCATTCACGGTCCTGTATATATATATATATACACTGCGTAGTACCGCTCTGTACTGTGTGTCATTCACGGTCCTGTATATATATATATACACTGCGTAGTACCACTCTGTACTGTGTGTCATTCACGGTCCTGTATATATATATATATACACTGCGTAGTACCACTCTGTACTGTGTGTCATTCACGGTCCTGTATATATATATACACTGCGTAGTACCACTCTGTACTGTGTGTCATTCACGGTCCTGTATATATATATATATACACTGCGTAGTACCACTCTGTACTGTGTGTCATTCACGGTCCTATATATATATATATATATACACTGCGTAGTACCGCTCTGTACTGTGTGTCATTCACGGTCCTGTATATATATATATACACTGCGTAGTACCGCTCTGTACTGTGTGTCATTCACGGTCCTGTATATATATATATATACACTGCGTAGTACCGCTCTGTACTGTGTGTCATTCACCGTCCTGTATATATATATATACACTGCGTAGTACCGCTCTGTACTGTGTGTCATTCACGGTCCTGTATATATATATACACTGCGTAGTACTGCTCTGTACTGTGTGTCATTCACGGTCCTGTATATATATATATACACTGCGTAGTACCACTCTGTACTGTGTGTCATTCACGGTCCTGTATATATATATATATACACTGCGTAGTACCACTCTGTACTGTGTGTCATTCACGGTCCTGTATATATATATACACTGCGTAGTACCGCTCTGTACTGTGTGTCATTCACGGTCCTGTATATATATACACTGCGTAGTACCACTCTGTACTGTGTGTCATTCACGGTCCTGTATATATATATATATATACTGCGTAGTACCACTCTGTACTGTGTGTCATTCACGGTCCTGTATATATATATATATATATACTGCGTAGTACCACTCTGTACTGTGTGTCATTCACGGTCCTGTATATATATATATATACACTGCGTAGTACCACTCTGTACTGTGTGTCATTCACGGTCCTGTATATATATATACACTGCGTAGTACCGCTCTGTACTGTGTGTCATTCACGGTCCTGTATATATATATATATATACACTGCGTAGTACCGCTCTGTACTGTGTGTCATTCACGGTCCTGTATATATATATATACACTGCGTAGTACCGCTCTGTACTGTGTGTCATTCACAGTCCTGTATATATATATATACTGCGTAGTACCACTCTGTACTGTGTGTCATTCACGGTCCTGTATATATATATACACTGCGTAGTACCACTCTGTACTGTGTGTCATTCACAGTCCTGTATATATATATATATATACACTGCGTAGTACCGCTCTGTACTGTGTGTCATTCACGGTCCTGTATATATATATATACACTGCGTAGTACCGCTCTGTACTGTGTGTCATTCACGGTCCTGTATATATATATATATATATATACACTGCGTAGTACCACTCTGTACTGTGTGTCATTCACAGTCCTGTATATATATATATATACTG